>NC_134402.1:77591093-77801093 GCF_038048845.1 Mixophyes fleayi
ATGTCTTGTACATGGATTTCTGTGGAGATGTAGATCTGGAGCTGTAGGTCCAAGTGGTTGTAGTAGGAGAATCTGGAAAAATTATGACTTATGAGAAAGGCGATAATTGGTAAAGAACCAACTGAGGAAGCTGGTGATGAACTGCATTTGCAACTCTCCTTAAAGTTCAGGGGGTATATTTGCTAAACTGCAGGTTTGAAAAAGTAGAGATGTTGCCTATAGCAACCAATCAGATTCTAGCTGTCATTTTGTAGAATGTACTAAATAAATGATAACTAGACTCTGATTGGTTGCTATAGGCAACATTGCAACTTTTTCAAAATCAGAGTTTAGTAAATATGGGAAGTCCCTAGGACTCCTGAAACAGTTTCATCTTATGTTTTGCTAAATATTTACAATTTGTTATTCTTGTGTTTTATTTTCATTTGTATTCTTCTTCTAATTTTTCCACAGTTAGTTAATTCTGTACCTGTTGTTTATTATTCACCACTATAATTCATTATTATTTCTATGTAATCTCATTCCTCCGGCTCTTCGTCACCACAGAAATCTATCTAGAAGACATGAAGGCACAACACACATGGCTCCATGACAACGCACAGCTAAGGAACTTACTGTTGCTGATTAATATATATGTTTCAACATATATGGCTCCACTTAGTAGTAAATTTCTGTTATCCTGGCTGACATGTGGCCATTTAACAGCTATTTCTTTCTTAATGTTAAGTATTACATGGATTGAAAATAAAACTAGATTTGTTAGAGTGCAAGTCAAAGTTTAATTTGCTGTTGGCCTTATATGTATTACTTTATTCTGATTTATTAATATAGAAAATATGTTAATGTGTATGTGAGCACTGTGGTCCAGTATGTAAAAAATATATAACCTCTTACTTTAACTGAACCATATTTTGTGCTCTACACAAACTGTCATTTTCTCCGCACCGAAGAAATAACTCTTTTAGTGCAATTTCCTCTTATTTACTTAATGGTTTATGCGAGAGAAGAGTGATGAGTCCCTAAGTGATATTAAACTGAGTTTGGTTCTCCATTATTTTCTTGAGCAGCTGTGGTAACTAAATAATGAAACACTCAGACACAACTCCTGTTTTATGAAAAGATGACATTAGAGAAGTCATACAGAGGGTCACTTTGAGTCATCATACAAAGTGTTAGTGGTCTAAGTAGATTATCCATTGCACTTTCAAAACATAAAGGTTAAGTAAAGTCGAAGTTTTGCTGATTTTTCTTTTGTTCAGGAAGAAGACAGCGAGTCTTAGACTACGTAAGCACATTTGCTACACTTAAAATGGACATACAGTACTTACATACGTGTCATGTTATAGCAGGGGTCCAAGTGGCGGTAAGGAAAATGTAATGAATGGAATTTGATAGTGTTACAATGAAGGCAGTAGGAGAGGTGGCAGTATGGCATACCACCATATACCAGTCCACTGTGTCTTAGTTTCCAGAGATATATACATTTTACAGTTCTCCTAAAATACACACACACACACACACACACACACACACACACACACACACTGGTTACCTCCTCTCTTAGGACTAAGGCACATGGGAGATTTGTAGCAGTGATTTTTATGCAAACAATATGGATATTTTGTTGCTGTGCTTTAAGAACTCTGCGGCAGCTCTGAAAAAAAATGAGAAACAGGGATATAATGGTGAAAAACCACAGTAACTAAATGCCTGTGTGCTTTGGCGCTAAGATTTGTCATTGAATTACATTAGGCATCTTTTTCATCAGAGTGATGAATTGGTTGCAAAAATAGCTGAATGCAACTATTGCAGCCAGTGTGCCTTAAAAGTACTTTAAATTGATTACAATGGTGTCAGTTTTGAGCATGCGGTACACATTTGGGCTCTGTCTGGAACAAAGAAATGGATTATACTCCAGATGGAACTGATAGAATGTACACTAGGCACTCACTAGCCATGACATATGTGCCAATGTGCAGACATGTACAGCTACATGATCTAAAAGGGGTGTGATGGAGGACACTTGTATGTAAAAGTTTTTACTTGAATTGAGTGGGATATTCTGAGCCCGAGTAGGCAGCATGTGATTAGATTTGAACCATAGCTAACCAATCACATGTGGTAGTCTTCAGCAATTCAGCAATTGGCTTTAATGCTCTGAGATTGTTGGCAGTGCTTGTGTAGAGATGTGCCCCCCGGATTCTGTGCCCGTGACGAGGGCGAAGATAGAAGAAGGGGAAAGCTACTCACCGATCAAGCGTTCCAGTGGTGAGTATTTCTTCTTCTCTGCAGGTTTTGGCAGCGGAGGGAGGATGAGCCAATCAGGGCTCGCCTTCCCCCGCTGGCCAATCGGTTCCCCCGTTTGAGTTATTGGCGCCGCGGTCGAGCCAATGAGTGCTCGCGGCGGCACCCAGTGATGATGTCACGCCGGCGGTTATTTAAGCCGCCGGGCGGCGCCATCTTCCCAGAAGTCCAGCGGAGCAGAGGAAAGAGGACGTCGTGGGACATCCAGAGAGAAGTACAAGCAAAATGCCGGCGGAGATGGCAGGGTGCCCTTGTCAGGGCAAGGAGCTACCTTGCCACAAGAAGAAATCACCGCCGGAGACGTCGGTGAGGAGCCCTTGTTAGGGCTAAGAGCGCCCCCACCCAGAAGACTTCAGAGGAGTGCCGGAGATGTCGGCGGGTAGCCCTTGTAAGGGCTAAGAGTGCCTCCCCACCAGAAGATCCCCGTAAACGCCGCGCCGAACAGGAGAAGAGGCGCCGCCGGCTGGAGGGTCTGAAAGACCCAGAGAAAGAAGACTGCGGGTCAAGCTGAGTATCCTGCGCAGAGCAGGTAAGTATATTCAGCATTAGGCCGGGCACAAGGCCTGTGGCCACAGTTAGGGGCACAAGGCCCAGGGCATTTGGGCACAAGGCTCTTTTAGGTAAGTGTGGCCCGTGGCCACAGTTAGGGGCACAAGGCCCATAGTGCAAAAAGTGCACAAGGCCCTAGTTAGTGGCCTAGAGGCCATAGTTGGGAGAGGCCACAGGGCCTAGTCAGGGGGCATAGTGCCCATAGGGTATAAGGGCATAAGGCCCTAGGTAGGGGCTCCAAGCCCATAGTTAGAAGGGCGCAAGGCCCTAGTTAGTGGGCTCAGAGCCCAAGACAGACAGGGGGCTAAGGCCCATAGTCAGGGCACAAGGCCCTGCAGTCAGCTGGGCAGAGAGGCCCATGGTGTAGGGCATAAGACCCTGTATGCGACGGCGTGAGGGCCCTGAGAGAGTAGGGTGTGGTCCTGTGTGTGGTGAGTACGCTAGGTGAGAGGCCTAGGCAACAGTAGAGCAAAAGGCTCCTGTTGGTGCTATACTAATTTGTCTGGTTGGATAGCAGGTGTGTGTACTACGTGACAGCCTTCCAGGTACAGAAGCAGGATCTTATTCCGCGGCAAATATTGCATTGTGCTTTGTATTTTATTGTGCTGTGTGTGTTTCTGTACAGGTGCAAGACGTCAGACCCCATTAAAGGTAGGCTCTTGTTCCTTGCTGTTTTCCTGCAATAACCTGTACTGGGGGGACAAGGTGTAGTTAAGAGCATACACATAGCTAGGGAAGAACACACAGTAGTTTTCCCGTCTCTGGGGTCTGGGGTCTCTGGGGTTACTCTGATTTCCAGAGGTGGTGACTGAGTATCTCACTGGCAGTGCAGCACAGCTCATTTGAGTTCCAGGGGCATTCTGTGGTTCTATTTGGGTGTTCCAGTCCTTCCTCAGTTCCGGCAGGTTCTCTGGCAGTTCTGGACTGGGACAGATGTTCCGCTTGAGCGAAGGCAGTCGTTTCGAATTCCGGCAGTGATGACTGGCGGTTCCATGCGGAAGTTGACCCTCCAGTGGTGTATTGTTCCAGTGAGCCTTTTCGTGCCCCGTGCGACTAGTCCTTAGGATTCCGTGAGTGACCCTATAGTGAGAAGACAGTCTTCTCGGTACGACCTGGGTGAGGGTTTAGGAACAGCCCTCCGGAATAGACCGTGAACACCGGCTGGTGTTCCCCGTAAAGTAGACAGAGGAAGTTTAGGTAGTACACTACACCCAGTTATAGTCAAGTTGCGTTCCCGGACATTAGTTAGTTGTTAGGCTCGGGTCGCCTGTTGTTAGTTAGTGCAGTTTTGTGGGTGTACATACTAGCCTCACTGGTAGAGTAGAGGGAGACTGTGTGGTGTCTGTTGTCCACAGGTGTCGGGGAGGAGCAGGAGAGCAGGGATCGGAAGTTGGAGTACCCTGTGAGTATAACGCTCTATTCCTTCTTTTGGTTAGGCCCTCACCGAGAGGTGAGTGAGGTACTTGAGGCGGGACTGTTCCTGGTCTCAAGTACTCGTAGGTCCGCGCCCTTGGCAAGAGTAAAACGAGGTGGCGGCAAAGCGAGGTTGACGTGAGTGTCTCCGCTCATTGCCGTGGTCTCGGACAGCCCTTTCCTGGTAGGCACGGCCTTAAATTCTGTTTCTTCCTCAGAGGGAAGTTGTTGGAGGTCACAGAGGTTCGGATGCTGGTTTGCTCGGATAGGACAGTGGCTAGGGTGCATCGGAAGCAGACGGGAGGTGACCATTGTTTGTGAGGTAAGTTCATCTGTGTGCATCTGTCCTGTTCCCCGCAGGCGCTACACTTGCTTAATGAGGGAAAAAAAATTGAATGAATGAATGAATGAATGAAAAATGGATTTGACGGGACTGTCCCATCTAAATTGGACAACTAGACGGAATGGATTACTGTATGGGGGGGAGTAGTTGATAGCTAATTTGATTTTGTATACTACCTGTGACCCTGTATTTTGTTTTTCCTCTTCCTGTGTTATGCACCCCATTTCTCGGTTGGATGCATTACAGATAAGTCATGTTACAGTTTGTTTATGTGTACACTAAATACAGCTTGTTGCTAAGTATATCAATCTATAAACATTTACAAATAACCTGAATTAACAAATCAATATTCAACTAATTATGGGCCCAGTTCCCAACCTTATTGTAAATTGATTCTTTATATTTTTGGAGAGGTAGAAAGAAGCTGACCACCTCAAGCTATAGCTGCCAGTCTAAATTTCAAATTTGGCATAACATAGTTGAGCAAAAATGAATTACCAGCTATGGAAGAGGAAATGTTATTATGTAGAGATGACCCATAGGGAGCATTAGGCACAGATAGTCCAGAGCGTAATCCTGAGGAGTGGGAAACAAGCAACCATGATTCTGATACTACTTCCCCCGCTGCCCTCTCCTATGGTGGCCTCTCCTTCACCCACTCCGCCAGGCCTGGTGCCCGCCCAGGCGGTGGAGTTGGCCTCCTCCTCTCCTCCACCTGTACTTTTCGTGTTATTCCCCCTGAACCCTCCCTCTCCTTCTCCTCCTTTGAAGCTCACTCCATCCGCCTCTTCTACCCCATCCACCTCCACGTCACTGTCATCTACCGCCCTCCTGGCCCCACCTCCCTCTTCCTTGACAACTTTGCTAGCTGGCTTCCTCACCACCTCTCCTCCGATCTCCCCTCAATCATACCCATCGACAACCCCACCTACCCTGCTTCCAGCAAACTGCTCACCCTCTCTTCCTCCCTTGGTCTCACCCAATGGACCTCCTCCTCTACCCACTGCCTTGGTCACACCCTTGATCTTGTCCTCTCCTACCTATGTAGTCTCTCCGACTTCTCCATCTCTCCCTTTCCTCTATCCGACCACCATCTCCTCTCCTTCTCTCTCTCCTCTTCTCCTGCTCCCCTCCCCTTTTCCAAACCTACTCTGTCCATACGCAACCTTAATGCTCTTGACCCTGCCTCTCTGTCCTCCTCTCTCAATACCCTCCTTTCTCCCCTTTCCTCTCAGGCCTGCCCCAACCAGGCGGTCTCCCTCTACAATCACACCCTCACCTCCGCTCTGGACGCAGTCGCCCCTGCCCACTCCGTCCAACCCCGCTGCTCCAAACCCCAACCCTGGCACTCCAAATTTACCCGCTTCCTCCAAAAATGCTCCCGTACCGCCGAACGTCACTGGAGAAAATCCCGCTCCCTGGCTGACTTCCTCCACTTTAAATTCATCCTTTCATCCTACAGCTCTGCCCTCTCACTCTCTAAACAATCTTTCTTTAAATCCCTTATCTCTTCCCAGTCCTCTAACCCCCGCCGCCTCTTCGCCACCTTCAGCACTCTGCTGGCCCCCCTCCCCCCCCCCACCCTCCTCCCTGACTGCCTCCGATTTCGCCTCCTTCTTCTCCTCTAAAATCGAGGCCATCCGACTTGAAATCTCCTCCTCCACTCTCTCTTCCACCCCTCCCACTCTTCCGTCCTCCCCCCCAACCACCTTCCCCTCCACTCCTTCCGTCCCACCACCGGCGAGGAAGTCCAATCTCTCATTTCATCCTCCCCCCCACTACCTGTCCCCTGGATCTTATCCCCTCCCACCTTCTTCGCTCCCTTTCCCCCACCACCTGCTCCCACCTCGCTCACCTCTTTAATCTCTCCCTCTCCAATGGCATCTTCCCCCTCCTCCTTAAAACATGCTCTCGTATCCCCCATTCTTAAGAAACCTAATCTCGACACCACTTCTCTCTCAAACTATCGCCCCATATCTCTTCTCCCTTTTGCCTCCAAAATTCTCGAGAGGCTCGTCTGCAGCCGTCTCACCTCCTACCTTTCTGAATACTCCCTCCTTGATCCTCTCCAGTCTGGTTTCCGCCCCCTCCACTCCACTGAAACTGCCCTGGCTAAAGTCACCAATGACCTCCTCTCTGCTAAAGCCAGGGGCCACTTCTCCCTTCTCATCCTCCTTGACCTCTCTGCAGACTTTGAAACCGTTGACCACCCCCTCCACCTTCACACCCTCCAGTCTTTCGGCCTCTCCGGCCCAGTCCTGTCCTAGTTCACCTCTTACCTTACTCACCGATCCTTCTCTGTCACCACCTCTGGGTCTCTCTCCCCCCGTCCACCCTTCCAGTCGGGGTCCCTCGGGGCTCTGTTCTGGGACCCTTACTCTTCTCTCTATACACCTCCTCCCTGGGTGAACTCATCAGCTCCTTCGGCTTCAGCTACCACCTTTAAGCCAACGACACTCAACTATACCTCTCCTCTCCTGATCTCTCTCCCTCCCTCCTCTCTAGGGTGTCCACCTGCCTCTCTGCCATCTCCTCCTGGATGTCCTCTCGATTCCTCAAACTTAACCTTGCCAAAACTGAGCTCATAGTTTTTCCTCCCTCTCATACCTCATCCCCTTCTGACCTCTCCATCACTGTCGACAACACCTCTATCTCCCCTGTCCCCCAAATTCGCTGCCTTGGTGTCATCCTTGACTCTTCTCTCTCCTTTGCCCCCCACATCCTCTGTCTTGCTAAATCCTGCCGCTTCCAGCTGCGTAACATCGCTCGCATCCGGCATTTCCTCTCCCAAGATGCCACCAAATGCCTTATCCACTCTCTGATCATCTCCCGCCTGGACTACTGCAACCTCCTCCTTACTGGCCTCCCACACTCTCATCTCGATCTCCTTCGATCTGTTCTTAACGCTGCCGCTAGGCTTATTTTCCTTTCTCGCCGCTCCTCTTCTGTCTCCCCCCTCTACCTAGCCCTTCACTGGCTCCCATTCCCCTTCAGAATCCTCTTTAAGCTCCTCACACTCGCCTACAAGGCCCTCGCCAACTCCACTGCGCCCTACATCTCCACCCTCCTCTCTATTCATGCTCCATCCCGCCCTCTCCATTCTGCCTCAGACTGTCGCCTCTCTTCCCCCCTTATAACCTCCTCCCACGCGCGTATCCAAGACTTCGCCCGCGCTGCCCCCCTCCACTGGAACAAGCCCCCTCCCTCCATCAGAACTTCCCCTAATTTGTCCAGTTTCAAACGGGCCCTAAAAACCCACCTTTTTCTTAAAGCCTTTCTGTCTCCCACTTAACTTCCTACCTTATCTTCTGCCTCCGTCCCTCTACTCTCCCTCTCTCCCCTGCGTCTCTTTGTCTGTCCACCCCTCCCCTTAGATTGTACGCTCCTCTGAGCAGGGTCATCTCTCCTCCTGTTTCCACCACTTCTAACTCTGCTCGCCAGCTACTTAGCCCTCCTCCTCGAGGCTCCACTCCACGTCCACTCCAACTCCCTCCTCTCCCCGGGGGTCTCCCTGTCTTCCGCTCCCTCCTTTTTGGGCCCCGTCATTTGCGGATCCTACGTTCCCCTTCCCTGCCCTCTCTAGCTGTGCATTGAGCTTACTGAGCTTGCTGTGCTTACTGTTTACTGTACTGTGCTGTCTCCCATTGTATTGTAATTTGTTTGTCTCTGTACGGCGCTGCGGACGCCATGTGGCATCTTATAAATAAAAAAATTAATAATAATAATAATAATAATAATAATAACCAAAACCAGTAATCAACTTCCTACTAGAAAATGATCACACAATTCACATTAGGAATAAAAATCACAGCTAGAAATATGTGGAAAGCAGATGTGGTGGTCGAGTACTGATGGGAAATCCTTCCCTTACCTTGTACTCCAGACACGAGTCAGGTTCTTTTCTGTTCGGATATCTGGTGGTCAGGAGATAAATACCTCAATGAAAGGGACAAGGATTGGTCAAACGACTTGGGTTTATTGAGAATGCGGTAAGGATAGTTTCGGTAAGACACCGCGCCACTGACCCCTTCAGCTCAATAGTAATGACAAAATAATGTGTCTGATCAGCATAGAGCACAATAGCATTTAACATATAACATACACCTGGTGAGTATAAGGCACAATAGCGATTAGAGATGGTCACTGACCCCCGTGTTTTGGTTTTGGATTCGGTTTTGGATCACCGTCGTGTTTTGGTTTTGGTTTTGGTTTTGCAAAACCGCCATTGCGTGTTTTGGTTTTGGTTTTGGTTTTGTTTGGTTTTGTTTTGCTATTTTGTTGGAAAATACATGTTTTTGTGCCTAAAATAACCCAATTTAGTGCTCCAACTGTTTTAGAGATAAGTAATCTAATTGTTGAGGTAATAAATCATCCAAAAAAACTGTTTAATTCTTTGTTGGTAGGCCTTCATTTATTCTACACACAAAACAGATTGTCTTCCTCTCCATCTATGCATATTGGCAATGCAGCCATCGTCTTTGAATCTATATTACACCCTACACTTATAGTTAAATATGTAAAGAAATGGAAAAAGACAGTTTGCTTTCTGTCTCTATAGGCCCCCTACACTTTTTTAAAAAAACAAAAAAGTCAGCCATTATAGACTGTACAATATTAATTGACATGGAGAAAGCCAGTTTGGTTTCTGTCTCTCTAGGACCCCCTCCACTTGTATAAAATACCAAAAAATCCAGCCGTTATAGACTGTACAATATTAATTGACATGGAGAAAGCCAGTTTGGTTTCTGTCTCTCTGGGCCCCCCTCCACTTGTATAAAATACTAATAAATTCAGCCGTTATATACTGTACAATATAAATTGAAATGGACAAAGGCAGTTTGGTATCTGTCTGCATCAGATCCTCTCTCCACTAGGAGTAAAATAGAAAACTATTCAGCCGTTATATAATCTAGAATATAAATAGAAATTGAGAAAGGCAATTTGGTATCTGTCTGCATCATAATCATCAACATCATCATTAGCGCCCTCGTCGCCTACACAAATCTCCCCCTCATCCTCTTCTAATTCCAAAGTGGTATCCTCAATTTGGGTATCACCGGCTACACTCGGGCTATTAAGGCACACATCAGCAGAATGCTCACGATTAGACATCCCACTGTTGGATGGACTCTCCACAGGGATTGTTGTCATTTGTGAATCAGAGCAAATATTCTCCTGTAATGCCTCACTGTTATCTTGCAGCTCGGCTTTGACGCGTAACGGTAGTTGTGCACCAATTGTAGGCTGGGTAACTTTTTGGGATCTGCCACTAATAGCCAAAGGTGAAGGCCTCATTCTCTCTTTGCCACTGCGTGTGTAGAATGGCATGCTTGCAATTTTTTTTTTATCGTCACTTAACTTTTGCTCAGTTACACTTCTTTTTCGCTTCAATACAGTAAATTTTTTTTGGGTTTTTGTTTTTTGCACTAATTTGAAAACACTCTGTTGTTTGACATCGCCTTGGCCAGATGACGTACTGGGAACACTAACATCAGGACTGGTGACAGAACCTGGTTGCTCATTCAGATCATATGTGGACTGCTTTGAATCCATTCTGAGCGCAAACCACTGGGGAGTGCTAAAAATTATTTAGTAGATACTGCTGACAGATATGACTTTTGACAGCCAGAAATATTAATGCACAATTAGGGAGGACACCCCAAAAGCACTGAGGAGTGCTAAAAATTATTTAGTAGATTCTGCTGACAGTTATGACTTTTGACAGCCAGAAATATTAATGCACAATTAGGTAGGACACCCCAAAAGCACTGAGGAGTGCTAAAAATTATTTAGTAGATACTGCTGACAGATATGACTTTTGACAGCCAGAAATATTAATGCACAATTAGGGAGGACACCCCAAAAGCACTGAGGTGTGCTAAAAATTATTTAGTAGATACTGCTGACAGAAATGACTTTTGACAGCCAGAAATATTAATGCACAATTAGGGAGGACACCCCAAAAGCACTGAGGAGTGCTAAAAATTATTTAGTAGATACTGCTGACAGATATGACTTTTGACAGCCAGAAATATTAATGCACAATTAGGGAGGACACCCCAAAAGCACTGAGGTGTGCTAAAAATTATTTAGTAGATACTGCTGACAGATATGACTTTTGACAGCCAGAAATATTAATGCACAATTAGGGCGGACACCCCAAAAGCACTGAGGAGTGCTAAAAATTATTTAGTAGATACTGCTGACAGATATGACTTTTGACAGCCAGAAATATTTATGCACAATTATGGGGGACACCCCAAAAGCACTGGGGAGTGCCAAATATTGAAAAGAAAAAAACCTCTATCCTCCTCTCTTCTCTAGCGATTTTTGTTACAACAATTGGAATCAGAATATTGGATTCTCTGTCCCTAATCAGCCTGTGACTAGACCCTGCTCTCTCCCTCTGTCAAATGGCGATGGATTGCTGTGGAGGCGGGTATTTATGGGGGACACCCCAAAAGCGCTGGGGAGTGCCAAATATGAAGAAAAAATAATAAACCTCTATCCTCCTCTCTGCACTAGCGATTTTGGTTAGAGCAATTGCAAGAACAATATTGTATTCTCTGTCCCTGCTCTAATTAGCCTATGACTACACCCTGCTCTCTCCCTCTGTCAAATGGCGATGGATTGCTGTGGAGGCGTGTATTTATAAAGTTGAAGTATCGCGAGAACCGAGCCCCGAGATTCGACGACGTCACAATGACGTTCGGCCTCGATTTGGATTCGGAATGGGCGGGAGAGTACCGAGCTGCTCAGCTCGGTACTCGGATACCCAAAGTTCGGGTGGGTTCGGTTCTCGGAGAACCGGACCCGCCCATCTCTAATAGCGATCACATCTTCAATGCACATAGTCTAATAATGCACACTGATAATCACAGTTACTACTTTCAAGTTAACAATATCTGACTGGTGATGATGCAAGAACCATCAATAATAACCCATCAAGACTCTTACGGTCACTACCATGCCCACTAGAGGGCTCCTTCTTATTCAGGTGTTTGGGGTACCGTGCTATTCCCTCTGGGTTAACTTGAATCGCTTGTACCGCTAACGCTGAATGTCACACCTTCAATATCACTAAATCAACTCTTAGGTAAATCACATAACATTAACATCATCTAAAACATTTGGTGCACCAATATTATCCCCGGTAACGTTACCATATTTTCCACTCAGTCCTGGACTGACCAGTGCACAGGAATTTGGTAGTGTTCCAATGTCATGCAGAGGTTTCCAGAAGGGTTAAGTATTATAGTAGAAAGCAGGGCTGTTGCTCAGTTCAGCCACAAGATGGCGCTGTTCCTTCAACAGTCAATGAATCTATATTAGCACGTTTGCTCTGCAACAGGGGATAGTGTCCAGATATCAGCAACACATAGGATATAGCTTAATTGTTCCTTGCAGCCTGTGTAAAGGTATGATTTAGGGGAAAAACTCTCACAATCCTTCCTTGTACAAGAATGCAATGGCAGTTTTGGGTAGATTCTCTCATCACTCTTCCCTCTGACACTGGGGTGTGTGCAATACACTGCAGGCTAGGGTTTTACCTTGAGAGGGTTCTGTAGTTAGTGGAGACTGTCTTTGGCGCCCCACTGCGTGTCCCCAGCTGTTCTCGTCCGCTTTGCTGGCAATGTCACCAGTTCTGGCAGCAGCTTATCTTCTCTCTGCTCGGCTGCACCTCAGCCCCCCTTGTTCCTTCTACCATGCTGCTCTCTCTTCCTCCTCCTTCCTGCACATCCTCTTCCTGTTACTCCCCTAGCCAATTAGGGCCTTCATCCTCCTCCTGTCAATCACTCCTGTGCACAAGTTTTCAGGAGCACAATTAACCCCTTGTAGCCCTGCATTTTAACAGCACTGATGCACTCCTCTGTGCTGTTCAACAGGACTTTGGGGCACCACACAGACACGGCATAAAACAACACTGGTAAATAGTAAACTGTACCTACTACGTTAATTAAACAGTGTCAGGCCTCAAAAGCATTAATAAATGCTAAAGCACATAAGTTTAGAAATGTCAATGCAGTGAAAGGAATCAGAGAGGACACTAAAGACAGGCAGCCATATGGCAGATTAAGGGGTAAATTTATTAAAGGGAGATAAGCCCTAAATATCTTTATGTATCATAGCCATCGGCCCAGTAAGGACATACAATACCCTGTTTAACGAGGACAGTGCAGCTCAGTATAGTGAAAGCTGGTGGTCAGCAATGGAAAGCATTGCTTTATGATTGAAATAAAGTATTCTTTGCTTTTTTTATTTAAATAAAGGTTTTTTCTCTATTTTTACAATTTTTTTCTCATTAACTTTTTTTTATTTTTTTAATTGAATCTGGAATTGGAAGATCAATCCCAGGCTTCCAGCTTCAGTGTACAAGCACAGACTGGCCCCAGACTGGCCTAGTGAATGGTAAAACGCAGCTTAGCTCCTGGTGATACTGGCTGGCAAAGCTCAGCTGCACTGATGACCTATTATTGATAAATTGTACGGCTGAAGATTTTCTGTTACTGCAGAAGGCAGTGATAGGGAGTCTTCAAAAGGGTCTGGAGAAATAAACCCCTTACTCCTATGCAGCTTTCCTGAATCGTGTAGAGATTTAATTAATGTCAGTGAAGCTAGATCCAAGCTAAAAATGTGAGGCCAGAAATACCAGGCTACATTTATAACGTGCCACTGCAGAAGCAATGATTACCAGATAACATTGTCGCCCGTAGGGTGAACTGAGCTGAATCAAATGACCTTGAGGGTGAGCTACATTCTGATACCGGAGTGATCAGTGACTCCTGTCAAGACTACAAGGACGTTTGTCTAAATTCATATTGACAAGAAACGTCCAGCTCCAAAATACCACGTCCCATCAATATAACTAGGGTCTAAACCCAGATCCATAACTAGGAGAAGGAAGGGCCTCCATGCTGCAAGACATACTGTTTGTCCCACAGGGCATGAGAGAAACTGCATCAGCCCAACTCCTTCACTTGACCTATCCCTGTTCAGTAACTGCAGACGGGTAAATTTGTATTACAGATATTAATGATAAAATGGGTCTATATGATCCTCCCCTGAAAACATATTTTACTGTGTAACATGGGGAAGTAAATCAGAAGTAGGGCTGTGACACCAGGTCATAGGCCCCCCCTTGAAGACCCACTCCGGTAGGAGGGGAAAGGCGATGGTCTTGTTAACAGAGGAGACCACTTCCAAAATATTGTCAGCTCATGGAAAGGGAGAGATCAAAAAAGTGCTCCCTGTCACAGCTGCCCAATACCACAATAAATGCCACAACATTCAATATATCACAGATAATACAACAAAGGTATATAGGCGCATATAACAAGTTCACCACAGAATAGAAAAGAAGAAAAGTCCATCAATGTTCACACAGATCAGAACGCTTCTCGTAGGTCCAGTTTATGCAATCTTCTTTATAGGTGATATCAAGAAGCAAATGTCACATGGAAGAGCTTAATTTTGTCTTTTATAAAACTCTCCAAATGTTATGATCCGTGAAAATTTGGGAGAAAGGGAATAAATGGATATCAGATTAATATTTCCATTAACAAAAATCCATCTTCCTTAGTTCTATTTCAAGAAGTAACATATATCCACTTCACCGTGTGTAAACTAACGGTTACTTAACACCCCACACAGGTGAAGTAAGTGAGAAAATGAGATGAATCACTTACACAGTGAAGCTAATCCGCTGACTGATATCCACAATCGTGCCTGATTCAATTACCACACGGTGCTCACTCGCAATATATATAATGAGAGAAATATACAAAAAGAATCTGGCATAATATCATCAGGGTTTATTTCATATAATCTAAAAGCACCACAATAAAATTCTCTTATCATATACGGTATCCCAACATAAACAATAAGTGGACCCGTACCGGACTTAAGTGAAGAGTCAGCGTGTAGATTGAATAGCTCCCGGGCAATATCCGCTAGACAGTCCTTTCTCCTCCGGCTCGTGTAACACTGCTGTCAAGTGGGCGGATCTGTGTTTCACCGACGTGTTTCAACCCCGCCTCTGGGGTCATTGTCAAGGTATACACAGAGTCCATTCAGTATCTATTTAAGCCTAAAGTATCCAATCATTGATCGTATAATCCGGTTATAGAAATAAAACTTAATTTCTACATATATATTAGTCAATCGTAGGCGACTTCATATTAATGATGCAGTTACTCAAGTCGATACAAGAAATAATAATACAGACAATTAATAATAATAAAAAAAACAATTATAAAACCAACTTATTCATTCCAGCTACGGATTTTTCCTTTTGTTTAAAAACAATAAGAGGCTCATATATCTGGAATCAAGTATCAATTGGGTAGAACAATAAACCATTCAATATATAAAAATTCAGTATGTAAAAAATTCAGCATGTAAAAAATTCAGTCTGTAAAAAATTCAGTATATAAAAAATTCAGTATATAACAAATTCATATTATACACTCTGCCATCATACCGCTAATCAATTCACAAATAATTAGCTCCCATACGAGTACACCAAACATATATTAATATTGGTATTGTGATGGAATCTTAAAATAATTTAATTTAAGCTCTATACCACCTATTCCTTATATGTATGATCACACTCAGCGATATACAGATTATACTATGTCTGGTATAATAACCAATCCCTTTCATGGCAAAACACTTCATGTTCCCCAAATTGTGATCATAATCATATAATCTACAGATATCAACCTCTCACATGGATTCTTTACCACAATCGGGGACAGCCACCTAAATCTTTTAAGGATCAATACTTCAAAAACCAATATAAGTGGTATTCTATTCCTATTTTATTCTAAAAACCCTTTCAATTCAAACTCGGTATTGAGGCCATCAGGTATCAAGGTCTTAAATCTATAGATATTCTCCATTTCTGCTTTAGCTAGTCTTACATCGATATCATTGCACCTCCAATTATTAGTAATTTTCTTAATGCCACAAAAAAACTCTATTGAGTTGATGTCACAATTGTGCACATCTTTACAATGTGCTGATAATGTATGATTCATATATTTACAGACTGAATTTTTTACATGCTGAATTTTTTACATAATTGTTTTTTTATTATTATTAATTGTCTGTATTATTATTTCTTGTATCGACTTGAGTAACTGCATCATTAATATGAAGTCGCCTACGATTGACTAATATATATGTAGAAATGAAGTTTTATTTCTATAACCGGATTATACGATCAATGATTGGATACTTTAGGCTTAAATAGATACTGAATGGACTCTGTGTATACCTTGACAAAGACCCCAGAGGCGGGGTTGAAACGCGTCGGTGAAACACAGATCCGCCCACTTGACAGCAGTGTTACATGAGCCGGAGGAGAGAGGACTGTCTAGCGGAGATTGCCCGGGAGCTATTCAATCTACACGCTGACTCTTCACTTAAGTCCGGTACGGGTCCACTTATTGTTTATGTTGGGATACCGTATATGATAAGAGAATTTTATTGTGGTGCTTTTAGATTATATGAAATAAACCCTGATGATATTATGCCAGACTCTTTTTGTATATTTCTCTCGTTATATATATTGCGAGTGAGCACCGTGTGGTAATTGAATCAGGCACGATTGTGGATATCAGTCAGCGGATTAACTTCACTGTGTAAGTGATTCATCTCATTTTCTCACTTACTTCACCTGTGTGGGGTGTTAAGTAACTGTTAGTTTACACACGGTGAAGTGGATATATGTTACTTCTTGAAATAGAACTAAGGAAGATGGATTTTTGTTAATGGAAATATTAATCTGATATCCATTTATTCCCTTTCTCCCAAATTTTCACGGATCATAACATTTGGAGAGTTTTATAAAAGACAAAATTAAGCTCTTCCATGTGACATTTGCTTCTTGATATCACCTATAAAGAAGATTGCATAAACTGGACCTACGAGAAGTGTTCTGATCTGTGTAAACATTGATGGACTTTTCTTCTTTTCTATTCTGTGGTGAACTTGTTATATGCGCCTATATCATCATCATCATCATCATCATCATTTATTTATATAGCGCCAACATATTCCGTAGCGCTTTACAATTGGGGACAAACGTAATAAACTAATAAACAAACTGGGTAAAACAGACAAAGAGGTGAGAAGGCCCTGCTCGCAAGCTTACAATCTATGGGACAATGGGAGATTGACACATGAGGTTAAGTATACATTTTGCATCTTGGCCCAGCCAGACTGCAAAGGTAGGGTGACTCATAAGCTAAATGATCCTGTCACACAACAATGTTGGTCCGGGGGTAGTTGTCTTGTGTGAAATTGTGTAACAGGCTAAAGGTAGTGAGGTTAAGATGGTGGTTGAGGAATATTATAAGCTTGTCTGAATAGGTAGGTTTTCAGAGAACGCTTGAAAGTTTGTAGAACAGAGGAGAGTCTTATTGTGCGAGGGAGAGAGTTCCATAGAGTGGGTGCAGCCCGAAAAAAGTCCTGTAACCGGGAATGGGAGGATGTAATGAGGGTGGATGAGAGACGCAGATCTTTTGCAGAACGGAGTTGCCGAGTTGGGAGATATTTTGAGACAAGAGAGGAGATGTATGTTGGTGCAGCTTTGTTGATGGCCTTGTAGGTTAGTAAAAGTATTTTATATTGGATTCGGTAGAAGACAGGCAGCCAGTGTAGAGACATACAGAGTGATTCAACAGAGGAATAGCTATTTGCAAGGAAAATCAGTCTTGCCGAAGCATGCAAAATAGATTTTATGGGTTTGAGTCTGTTTTTGGGAAGACCAGTAAGGAGGGAATTGCAATAGTCAATGCGGGAGATGATTAGTGCATGAATTAAGGTTTTAGCAGTGTCTTGTGTGAGATATGTGCGGATTCTGGAAATGTTCTTTAGATGTATGTAACATGATTTAGATATAGAGTCAATGTGGGGAACAAAGGATAGGCGTGAATCAAGGATTACACCTAGGCAGCGAGCTTGTGGGGTGGGATTTATGGTCATGTTATCAACAGAGATAGAAATGTCAGGTATGCTCTTGTTGGCGGGTGGGAATATTATTAACTCTGTTTTAGAAAGATTAAGTTTGAGTTGACGAGAGGACATCCAAGATGAAATGGCAGAAAGACAGTCAGTTACACGGGACAACACAGATGTCGAGATATCAGGAGAGGATAGATAGATTTGGGTATCATCCGCATAGAGATGATACTGAAAGCCAAAGGAACTTATTAGATTTCCAAGAGAAGCGGTATAGATAGAGAACAGCAGAGGACCTAGCACCGAGCCTTGTGGTACTCCAACTGATAGGGGAAGCGGAGCAGATGTGGCTCCAGAGAAATTAACAGTGAAAGAGCGATTAGAGAGGTAAGATGAGAACCAGGATAGAACTGTGTCTTGAAGACCTAGGGATTGCAGCGTTTGTATGAGAAGAGAGTGGTCAACGGTGTCAAATGCAGCCGAGAGATCAAGGAGAATTAGGAGAGAGTAATGGCGTTCAGTCTTAGCAGTGATCAGATCATTAACAACCTTGGTCAGCGCAGTCTCTGTGGAGTGTTGAGAACGAAAGCCAGACTGAAGAGGATCCAACAGGTTGTTTGCGGAAAGAAAGCGTGTGAGGCGAGTGTAGGCAAGTCTCTCTAGAAGCTTGGAGGGGCAAGGGAGCTGAGAGATGGGACGGTAATTTGAGAGAGAGTTTGGGTCGGAGTTTTGTTTTTTTAGAATAGGAGTAATCACTGCATGCTTGTATAGTGATGGAAAGATGCCAGTAGAGAGTGAGAGATTACAGATTTGAGTTAGAGGTGAAATGAGCACAGAAGACAGGGATCTACCAATTTGCGAGGGAATAGGATCAAGAGGACAGGAGGTAGAGTAGGAAGATAAGAAGAGCGTAGAAATTTCCTCTTCATTTGTGGGGTCAAATGAAGAAAGGGTGTCAGAGGGTAGTGGGAAGGAAATGAGCTGATGGCTTGTTGAGGAGGAGGATACCATTTCTAGTCTGATCTTGTCAATCTTGTCCTTGAAGTAGGAAGCAAGATCCTGAGCACTGATAGTAGATGGAGGGTTCGGGGTGGGAGGATTGAGAAGATGATTAAATGTATTGAAAAGGCGTTTGGGGTTAGAAGCCTGAGCATAGATAAGAGATTGAAAGTATGTTTGTTTTGCAGTGTCCAGAGCATTTCGATAGGAGTGGTAGACAGAAGTATATGTGAAGAAGTCATTAGAGCTTCGAGATTTACGCCAGTGACGTTCTGCTTTACGGGACAGTTTTTGAAGATTTCGTGTTGCTTTGGTGTGCCACGGTTGACATCGAAGTCGACGTGTAGTATGAAGTGTCGCTGGAGCCACTTGATCAAGGGCCGTTGCTAAGGTTAGGTGAAAATGAGGTACTGCCATCTCAGGGGATGAGAATGTAGAGATAGGGGAGAGAAGGTGTTGGAGAGAGGTGGAAAATTGTTGAAGATTAATAGAATTAAGATTTCTACGAGTATGAGGAGGCTTGGTAGAGTTAGACAGTAGAGATGCGTCTATATACCTTTGTTGTATTAATTGTCAGCTCATGGGCCCGATCCAAATTGAAAGAGTGCATTCCTACCGCTTGCCCAGGAACGCATATTAAGATACGTAAGGAAATACTCTGAAAGTATAGCCCCCTTGTTTTTAACTAGCACTTTTGTTGATAGCCAATTGTTCTCTGCATGTAACTATATCCATATGCCCTGTGCCTTTGTAAATTAAGTCTAAAATTCAACAAGTTCTATCTTGGGACACTCTGCAAACCCAGTAGCTTCATACGAGGAGCACTGCTTGATTTTATGAACCCATCGGTGCAATGCATACCCTATCTGTATCATCATACCCTACATGTATCTGTATCCGATCATCATATCTGTATCATGTCTCTAAGTATGCATCTGTATCTATATCTGTACCTGTATCTTTATTAGAGATGGGCGGGTCCGGTTCCCCGAGAACTGAACCCACCCGAACTTTGGGTATCCGAGTACCGAGCTGAGTAGCTCGGTACTCTCCCGCCCGCTCCAAATCCAAATCGAGGCCGAAAGTCATTGTGACGTCGTCGGATTTCGGGGTTTGGTTCTTGCCATACTTCAAGATTATAAATACCCGCCTCCACAGCAATCCATCGCCATTTGACAGAGGGAGAGAGCAGGGTCTAGTCACAGGCTGATTAGGGACAGAGAATCCAATATTCTGATTCCAATTGTTGTAACAAAAATCGCTAGAGAAGAGAGGAGGATAGAGGTTTTTTTCTTTTCAATATTTGGCACTCCCCAGTGCTTTTGGGGTGTCCCCCATAATTGTGCATAAATATTTCTGGCTGTAAAAATTACTATCTGTCAGCAGTATCTACCAACTAATTTTTAGCAATCCCCAGTGCTTTTGGGGTGTCCCCCATAATTGTGCATAAATATTTCTGGCTGTCAAAATTACTATCTGTCAGCAGTATCTACCAAATAATTTTTAGCACTCCCCAGTGCTTTTGGGGTGTCCCCCATAATTGTGCATAAATATTTCTGGCTGTCAAAATTACTATCTGTCAGCAGTATCTACCAAATAATTTTTAGCACTCCCCAGTGCTTTTGGGGTGTCCCCCATAATTGTGCATAAATATTTCTGGCTGTCAAAATTACTATCTGTCAGCAGTATCTACCAAATAATTTTTAGCACTCCCCAGTGCTTTTGGGGTGTCCCCCATAATTGTGCATAAATATTTCTGGCTGTCAAAATTACTATCTGTCAGCAGTATCTACCAAATCATTTTTAGCACTCCACAGTGCTTTTGGGGTGTCCCCCATAATTGTGCATAAATATTTCTGACTGTCAAAATTACTATCTGTCAGCAGTATCTACCAAATAATTTTTAGCACTCCCTAGTGCTTTTGGGGTGTCCGCCACAATTGTGCATAAATATTTCTGGCTGTCAAAATTACTATCTGTCAACAGTATCTACCAAATAATTTTTAGCAGTCCCTAGTGCTTTTGGGGTGTCCCCCATAATTGTGCATAAATATTTCTGGCTGTCAAAATTACTATCTGTCAGCAGTATCTACCAACTAATTTTTAGCACTCCCCAGTGCTTTTGGGGTGTCCTCCATAATTGTGCATAAATATTTCTGGCTGTCAAAATTACTATCTGTCAGCAGTATCTACCAAATAATTTTTAGCACTCCACAGTGCTTTTGGGGTGTCCCCCATAATTGTGCATAAATATTTCTGCCTGTCAAAATTACTATCTGTCAGCAGTATCTACCAAATAATTTTTAGCACTCCCTAGTGCTTTTGGGGTGTCCGCCATAATTGTGCATACATATTTCTGGCTGTCAAAATTACTATCTGTCAACAGTATCTACCAAATAATTTTTAGCAGTCCCTAGTGCTTTTGGGGTGATCCCCATAATTGTGCATAAATATTTCTGGCTGTCAAAATTACTATCTGTCAGAAGTATCTTACCAAATAATTTTTAGCACTCCACAGTGCTTTGGGCTCAGAATGAATTCAAAGCAGTCCACATATGATCAGAATGTCACCAGTCCTGATGTTAGTGTTCCCAGTACGTCATCTGGGCAAGGCGATGTCAAACTACACAGTGTTTCTAAATCAGTCCAAAAAACAAAAACCAAAAAAAAATTTACTGTGTTGAAGCGAAAAAGAAGTGTCACTGAGCAAAAGTTAAGTGCCAATAAAAAAAAAATTGCCAACATGCCATTCTACACACGCAGTGGCAAAGAGAGAATGAGGCCTTCACCTTTGGCTATTAGTGGCAGATCCCAAAAAGTTACCGAGCCTACAATTGGTGCACAACTACTGTTACGGGTCAAAGCCGAGCTGCAAGATAACAGTAAGGCATTAGAGGATAATGTTTGCTCTGATTCACAAATGACACCAATCCCTGTGGAGAGTCCATCCAACAGTGGTATGTCTAATTGTGAGCATTCTGTTAGTGTACCCATAAAGAAGGGCCCTTTCAGCAGTTCTGCTGATGTGTACCTGAACAGCCCGAGTGCAGCCGGTGATACACAAATTGAGGATGCCACTTTGGAAATAGAAGAGGATGAGGGGGAGATTTGTGGAGGTGACGAGGGCGCTAATGAGGATGTTGATGATGATGATGCAGACAGATACCAAATTGCCTTTCTCAATTTCTATTTATATTCTAGATTATATAACGGCTGAATAGTTTTCTATCGTACTCCTAGTGGAGAGGGGATCTGATGCAGACAGATACCAAACTGCCTTTTTCCATTTCTTTGTATATTCGAATTTCTAGTTCTACAGTCTATGCAGGCTGCTTTTTATTTTTATTTTACCACAAGTGGATGGGGGGGGGGGGGGGTCTGATGCAGACAGATACCAAACTGGCTTTGTCCATTTATTTGTATATATTCGAATTTCTAGTTCTACAGTCTATGCAGGCTGCTTTTTTTTCTATTTTACTATAAGTGGATGGTGTGGGGGGGGGGTTTGATGCAGGCAGATACCAAACTGCCTATGTCCATTTCTTTGTATATTCGAATTTCTAGTTCCACAGTCTGTGCAGGCTGCTTTTTTTTATATTCAACTACAAGTGGAGGGTGGGGGGGACGGGACGGGGGGCATAGATAGCCACCAAACTACCGTGGTCCATTTAATTTTACTTTCTAGTTCCACAGTCTGTGCAGGCTGCTTTTTTAATATTCAACTACAAGTGTGGGGTGTAATATACACCCAAAGACGATGGCTACATTGCCAATAATCAAAGATGGAGGAGGTAGACAACCAGGTTTCTCTGTATAATTTGCAGACAAGTGTTCGAATTAAGGATGGCCTACCAGGGATTAAACTGTTTTTTTCATAATTTATTAGCTTTAGAATTACCTCACTTATCTAAGAAACTAGTGGAGCACTAAATTAGGTTATTTTAGACCCAAAAAATTGGTATTTTTTTCGAAAATAGCAAAACAAAACCAAACAAAACCAAAACCAAAACACGCAAGGGCGGTTTTCCAAAACCAAAACACGAGGGTAATCCAGATCCAAAACCGAATACAAAACCAAAACACGGGGGTTAGTGACCATCTCTAATCTTTATTAACGACAAAATATTCACTTTACTGAAAAATAGAAAAATTAAATAAAAAACCTGTCCCCACAGATGCAGATAGAACAGCAGATACTGACTTAGTGTAATATAAAGCTGAGTGATGTTGCCCTTTCACATTGCAGCTAAAACAGGCTTGTTCCACCGTGTTAGTAGTGTAATCAGCCTGCACAGGTCTGCTCACAAGTAAAGTTAATGTGCCATAGTGTCCTTGACACGTCCTGAGAATATTCGTCCAGCGTAGCTAAAGAAAAACTTAGATTGGGCAGATAGCTCCGTGGCGCCTTAGGTGATATATATCGAATGGCACTATCTTTAATAAAGGATAACCTGTTACCCAGTGGACCATAGAACACCTAGCAAATATAGTAAATCCCACTGAGAATTACTGTTAGGTGATGTATTACAAAGATTATCTGCCTCCTTTATCAACACAGTTGACACAAACTGGTCCTGTCTTTCTCCAGTTCATTGGGGTATCGCTCCAGCAATTGGTCCTCAGTGTGTAAAATCGTTTCATTGGTCACTACCTTAAACAGAACCTCCTTGGAGTAACACAGTTCAAGTGTAGATCTGTATCCACAACAGATGGATACCTGATCGCCCGCAAAATGTCCCTCAAAATAACAATGGCCCTTGTTGGCACAATAAACCCATATGGCCCCTGCTGGTAGAGTATTACACAATAGTGTACTACCTACATACATGAAAGAACAATCCCACATATACCTAATAAGTGAACCAGGAGGAGCCTGGGGTTGCGCTACCCACAATCAGCTGAATGCTATAGGTAAAATTATCATGTGATAACTGCTATACCCAGGAAGAAGTATGCCCCTAACGCCTTTGTACATAATAAGTCTGCACGCACCGTGTCAACTGCGATAATAGAGGGAACTTGCTAAGGACACGCCCCACTCCAAACCTGTAGGCTATATCGCATAGCTGGCTGCTCCTCCATAACATCAAGTGTACTCACTGCCCTTCCTTATAGCAGATCCATCCGTATGAACAGCATTTGTTACCAGGACAAAATGTGTAAGAAAACGTCCCCATACATATACTGATATACTTGCAGTATATGGAGATGTGCCAGTGCAAAAATATACATCACAGTTAGATTATGGGCAGTTATACCTTCAACCATCACATAAAATTCCCTACAGGTTCAGCAGGGATTCTGCTACACAAACTCGCAAATCCTGTCATAAAGGCATTAATGAGCAGTCTATTGATACAATCCCTAATGGGCACGTCCCTACATGTTATATAATCAATTGGCTCATGTAAATTGATATATGGTAATGAGAATAGTAGAGGTTACACATCAGGGACCCTGACCCTGCCGGCATCAAGCAGAGGTGTAGCGTCATAACAAATTTACACCTGTGGTAAGGGGGGACTGTTGGCACAAAACCTGCGATGAGCCCTGCATGTGGAAGCTAGGGGCAGACATCCCTTTCCCCGCTTGCAGGTAGTGGGCGCACTTATAACCATGGGCACTGCTGCCAGTGAGGGGAGGGGGGACAACGTTATTAAGTATTTACAAATCAGTATCCCCATTTAAATACAATACAATAGGTGGGGGCAGCATGTAAGGAGCATCCCATTGTCAGGTTAGTGTAAATAAACCCCCCCTTTTTTTTATTAAGTTGACATTTGAAGTAAATATATAAGATGGTTCACATGTCCCCTTAATGCCATGAGCTATGTGTCTGCCTAGATGGACAAATAAGATGTGGCAAGTAGCAAAAAACCAGCATATGTGGAACAGAAACCTCTGAGTATGCTTCATATGTCTGTGACCTGCATGATCCTAAGTGGCTAAAGAAGAGCTGGGGGGAGAGGTAATCCTTGCTACATGATGAGTGCAAAGATTGATATCACTTAAAACCTTAATTAACCTGAAAAATATCACACATGTATACTATAACCACTGACCCAAATACCATCAAATGGCTGGCAGGGGGAAGTGAAAAAGCACAGAGGAAAAAGATGAAGACTAGAATAGGTGCTATTAAGATTAGCTGCAGGCAAAACCCTCTTGGAAAACAATATCTATCATAACTATAACAGCCATAATAGTACACTTAGCTATGCGCCTCCTGGTATAGAATAAGGAAAGGTAAAGAACTAGACAAAGGGAAAAAGTCACAGGAGGAAAAAATACAATGAAAAAATGCAGCAGAGTATAGGCAGGAGACACAGGATACTCATCCATCAATGTCCAGACTGCAGAAACTGCTTAATTCTCCCCCCATCCAATTTATAGACTCTGTCTATACCTCTCCCCTATGACAACAGATGGGCGTACTCCATAGTTAACTATTAACCCCAGAGAATAATCCAGTTTGAAGATACATCCTCATCTTTTAAATTGCCTTCAGGCTTATTTCAGTCCTCAATTCTTAAATCCTAAAACCTGCAAAGCAATAGTAAACCACAATGTGTATTCAGATGACTTTTCTCACCAAAAATGATATCACACGCAACCAGTGAAAGCACAATGCCAGGATGTCTGATAGAAGGAACAGAACAATGTATTGAAGCAGATTAACCTATTAACTATGTGATTACAATTCTACAAAACACTTCTCAACAACCAGACAGCTTTGAGAAGGTCAAACTGGATTACAAAATAGCTCATGCAAGGCTTACACACAAAATATATTTTAGCTTTACATACAGGAAGAAATCAGACAGCTACCAAAGGAAGAATTAAGAGTTTAGAAATGTAAGAAAATAGAGAAAGGGGTTTCCATGTATAAAGATCAAATATGGACTAGGTTACCTTAAGGATGTAAATAGGATGCAAATGGACATTTAGAATAAAACACAACACAAATATAGAGGCTAAGCATTACACACTATGACAAGCTGAGACAGACAGACATATTTTTCCCAGTCATTTTAAACACTTAGAGGTATATTTGCTAAACTGGGTTTTGAAAAAGTACAGATGTTGCCTATAGTAACCAATCAGATACTAGTTGTTATTTTGTAAAATATACTAAATAAAAGATAACTAGAATCTGATTGGTTGCTATAGGCAACATCTGAGCTTTTTCAAACACGCAGTTTAGTAAATCTAGCCCTTAGTATGAAAAGATGTTTGTGTGAACTGTTAAACATTGGGTTGTTTTAATTTATTAACCTCATTTATTACCCCATCTAACTGTGAATGAACACCTATCAAGATGCACTTAAGTTACCCACACTTTTATAAAATAAATAATGGTAATCATTGAGCCATGGGATTCTACAAGAAAGACTGTGTTCTAGGGAATATATGGTCTTGTTTGATTATTTACATATTTTTATTATAACAGTTCAATTGATCTTTAATTTGTTTTAATTTAAATTCAGTCTCTGAGTGATTTATTGTAATTTAGTTTTTTAAGTTGTTTTTTTTTTACCATTTTTATTATCATTTTATTATGTTTTGGTTTTATTATTTGCAATGTCTTAATAAATATATTTTTGTATGTGCAACCCTGGTGTTTTTGAGTTAATTCTCCCATATTATATAATATATTTTGATACTTTTTATATTTAGACTTTGGCACCCCTGATTGTTTATCATTATTTTTTTCTTAAATAAGCCAAGTGGGTTACATGTATTCATCTGAACATCCTACCGGATTTCAATATGGTGGATGTACTATTTTCTGACCAAAGCTCAACTCCCCTCTTATAAACAGCATGTCTGGACTATCTAAATCCCCTTCCATGGCAAAAAAGCAGGGAACGGTTTAAAACAGGTAGGCTGTCTTGCTTAATCAGTGTAAAGTCAATCAGCAACTGGTTTGAGCAGCTTTTTTCTCCCTGGAACTGTGTCAGACTCCTAGGCTCCAAAACTTCAGGAGGGAAAACAGTGAGGGGGTGACAGCTACGGCTTCCATCTCCATCCCATTTTTATTTGGAAATCAACAGCATCCTGGATGAACTTAAAATAACCCTGCGTGGTGGGATTTTCCTCATGGGAATTTTGAGCTGCTTAATCTGCAGGGGAGATTCTGGATTGTTTGTGATTTTTCTGAGTCTGGGTTTGGAGTTCTGTCTTCAACCAAATCTAAAGGGTGACCAGATCTCAAACCTGTTACCTGGAAGAAACTGCTCCATCTGTAGCTGCTTACGGGTCTGTCCACCTGGTATGCCATTTGTAGTAGGGTAACCGATGGTGCATATACCTATCATCTTGGTAGAGAGCTTTGGCCAAGTGGCCAGGAACAGCAAGTTGGCAGGAATTGGATTGTGATTTGATTGGATATGCATTGAAGGGAATGTGATCAGAAGACTGGCTGGAGAGAGTAAAACTTGGGAAAGATCTGCTGGACCTGAGGGCTCTGTTGCCTCAGGAACTTGAACCTTACAACTTGGCCTGAGAACTATGTTCTACAATTTGGCCTGCCCAGAACTTATTCCCAATTAAACTTATATTGGTTGCCTTAAAACTGACTCTGGAATGGTGTTGGGTTGTTATTGACATTTGGTAAATGGTTCTCCTTCTTTTGGGCTCTTGCCCTAACACCCTGGTATCCTGACAGCTAGATTAGTTGCCAAATGGTGCTGAAACAATGTGGTGAAGACTTTGATTAAGTATTTGCTTCAGTGGTAAAGCATAAACCATGACAACACTATTTTGTATTGCAGCCAACAGAGCTTTCCAAGTAAAGGGCCTGAATCAAGTTCGGAAGTGAGGCTCTGTGCATGCTCAGACATCAACCGTACGCCAATGAACGCAATTGCATGCAATGCATGTCCGAACGCAAATGACTGCCTATAGCCTAAAGGGCGGAACTGGGGTGGGAAAGGATGATCGAATATAGGCAATGTACAGTTAGGGCATGCCGAAGTAGATGCAGCTGATTCCAATCCTGGGGTTCTCTAATGTACCTTAATTTTTAGCCATATCATTTGCACCAGCTACAGAGCAGGTCATGGCATCACCCTTGTATTAAAAGCTACAGTACATGTATGCATGCCACTAGATAGCAAAGAACTTGTGTATGCAAGTGAAAAAGAATATAAAAGCATTGTATGTACAGTGATCATTAAGAACATCCTGATTCATGTATTTAATGTAATATATATATATATATATATATATATATATATATATATATATATATACACATATATATATATATATATATATATATATATATAAAATTCTATTTTTTTTAAACAAACAATATATTTATTAATGATTATAGTATTATAAGTTGGTAATTTAGTTTATAGAATTTTTTGTTATGCGTGTGTTCTGATGAGACTTTATATTGCACATATACATGTGTGTATCCTGCACTGTGTTATGTCTGTTAACATATGGCAAGTAATGTTCAGGCAGAGCGTACTTACATACAGATCAAATTAAAACATATCTTTAGATCCATTTGGATTTGAATACGGTCGGAGCTACATTCAAGTTCTGTGCTTGTTTTTTAAACACAAGTTGTGTGTAGGTTCTGTCCAATCATGAATGATACCCAAAAACTGCATTTCTACAAATTTTTTGTCCCATTGTCCAGTTATACTAATGTTTATATTTTTATGTTTGACCTTTCAAAATAAAAAAATACAGAATTAGAAAAAAATTCTGCAGTTCTGCTTGTGAGATAAATGAATAAATGGAGCAAGCAAGATTTGAAAATCAAAAAAATAAAGATCTTGGGCTTTAGGTACAGTTAAACGTTAGTCCATTTCCTCCATGTGTTTATCTATACTGTGCATGCTCCAAAACTTGTGTTCATATTTTGAGTTTAATGTATCTTGCACATGTGGCCTCTTGTACTTGTAGAAGAGGATCAGGGTCACATATAGCTAGAATACAGTAAATGAGTGCACATGCAAGTTGAGTATACCCCTTAGAGATATGCCCTATCTTGCGCTACAAGTATGCAACCTTTTTGTGTATCAGTGTATCATTTGTGCGTTCATAAGCACGGTGCAAATTTACGTGTGGATGATGATGACTTGATGTTATTGTTAAGTTTAAGAACTTCTAGAGTGCCCAGTCCATTTGTTCAAGTCTACAAAGTAACAGAACTTAGAAATCTGTTTTGTTTGTATTTTAATACGTTTGACTGTAGTGCCAAACAAGCCATCGCTATAACCATCACCAGGCGCAGTTATGTGCATCATAGGTGAATGATCTCGTGCACCTTAGTTATCTGAAGTACAGATAGTGGTGTGCAAATAGTGACTATTAAATATATTATATTAAGTCAGTTAGATAATTCTTGTTTGATGTAGTTTATTTGTAAATGTCAGAAAACACATCTATGGTGATAAATCCCATGTTTAGCACCAAAGTTTGGAAAAATAAAATGACCCCCATGTTGTAATATTCCTTTCTGTAAGCTCCAAAGCTGCACTAGTCTGACAACCTCATACAATTGAGCTTTCACAGTTTTACAGAATCTAACTGCTTTTCATTAAAAATCTGGAACTGCCTTGATCTTCAGCAAGGAAGAGGAGTAAAGGTACTAAATTTAGAGGGTTGAAAACAACATCTATTAAGTAACAACTTGGAGTAAATTATGAATTAAAATGCTAGAAACACAACATGTTAAAATAAATTATTATTCTTATTTAATAGCTAATTTACCACTTATTAAATGGTTATTTTGCATCCACTGCTCATTAATTAATCTGACATTAAATGTTGAGCATTGAAATAACTGCTACTTGGTGCTCTAGACAGGCTTGGGTGATCTGTGGCTTGTCAGCTGTAGTCAAACTACAAGTTCCAGCATGCCATGCGAGTGAGAGCCTGGGATTTGTAGTTCCATACCATCTTATATATCTGCCCTAGAACAATCCCTATATACAATAACTGGAAAATGATTTCACCTTTAAGCAGGTAGAAAGGGTTAACAAAGTAGGTTATGTTTTATTTATCAGTCAATTCACATGAAATGACAAGATTGATGAGAAAGAAGAATTTTATTAGAAAACTTTATTTTAACCTCTGCTAACAGAGTTCACCTTTAAGAATGCCTGCCAAATATGTTGTTGCTTGGGAACCAGGGCATGGCATGTTGGTTTAATAAAAGGTTTGCCTTCACTAATACAAATATAAGGTCCAATATTTTGATTAGAATTGAAGGAAATTGTGAGGATTGAGATCAGTAAGGAGCATGGTGTCACCCTTTGGGTTCTCCTGGGACATGAGCTGTCATATTGATAATCTGATTCTCCAGTGAATGCTTTTGTCTCGGCAACGGGAATATATAAGTCTCTTATTGAAGTCATATGTCTTGCTGGATTGACATGGATGAAAAATCATGAAAGGCACAGATAAGAGTGAGATAAAAATAAAAGTCAGCCCTGTATGTGAAAGGGCAAGGCATGGTTACATACAAAAAGCCTAAAGAGGATGGAAAATATTATTATGGGACCGACAGATAGAATTATATTTTTTTTCTATAGAAAATGAGTTAGAGGCGGTTGGCAAAATGACTTGCAAAAATTATTAGTTTTGTGGTTGATGTAAAGAACATAAAAAATGGTTAAGATCTTAATGGAGTTCAGTTTATAAAATTATAAACCAGATGTATGACATTAAGATATACCTCTTGAAAACAAAGGTATGACGCAGACACATGGTCTCATTTACAAAGCATAAAATGGCTAAGGCACAGTGCAGAATCAGCTCTATGCCTCAATTTGTGCATGGTTCACCTAAAAGGGGAGGAATGAGGACTTTCCTTGCCAAGTACGAGGTAGGAACTCAGTGTGCACATTATTGAGGACAATGCAAAAACAAAATTTCATTTTGCAAAGGAAGAATAATGCAATGAGATAAAGAGTTGGAGAGGATACGTTTTTACTTGTTGCAGAGGGGGACCATTTCATTCTGCAAAAGGACATGAATTTTTCATAAGCTCAGAAATGGCTGTCTTTAGGCCTCATTCTATACGCTTTTCACTCCTTCATGTTGTATGAAGAGTACCCTGAATGGAAGAAAAGAAGATTATTTACCTGCTCAGGAATGAACAGCCTCTTACGACCCTGAATCAATGAATCTGAGAAAATTACCTTTGAGTGCCATCCCTTTGCAACAACTTATATTAGCCATTGAAAGGGCTTGACTCAGTCTGTTAGTGTTATTGTAACAATTAGAGTGGGTGGTATATATTAGCTCAGTAGACAGCTCTGTGGGAGGGTTGTTGTGTGTTACCCCTTTCCTTAAATGACATTCGTCTGAACTGCAGACGATTGTCAAGACAGAGACTACACGGTGAGTGGCCTTTGTGTGGTTTTGTCTTGCTCTTGGTGAAGAACTCACCAGTAAATCAGTGAGTAAGATATTCGGGTGGGAGTCTTCCCTGTCGTTAATATCTGTAGCACCCTGTGCCCAGGCCCAGACCAAAATTTAGGTGTCGGCAATAGTAGTAGAGTGCAGGTTTTCTGCTCCTACCCATCACCTCGGACACACCCCCTTCCTTCCTTATTTTACCTAGAAATGCTCACTGACACCTGAACTGGTTTTGGTTTTGGATTTGGATTAGCTTCGTGTTTTGGTTTTGGTTTTGGCAAAACCGCCCTCGTGTGTTTTGGTTTTGGATCTGTATTTTTTACAAAAATTGCTAAAATGTGCTAAAACCACCTAATTTTGCTCTTTTTTTGTTCCTACATTATTATTAACCTTAATAACACTAATTTCAAGTAATTTGCAGTCAATTTTGACCACCTCACAGGTTACAATATTATTTTCATACACTTTCAGACAAATACTGCAGCGACCTGGCTGGATGCTAAGCGACAGAGCATTGACTCAAACACATAGCAGCAGAGCCGTAACTTATAATTCTAGCGCCTGGGGCGAGAAAGACAAATGCCGCCCCCCCTAGCCCCCAATTTTAACTAAATTAACTTAAATTATTCCTAAATTGCGCCCCCCTTCAGCGTTGCGCCCTGGGCGGTCGCCCCTGTCACACAGCCCTAGTTATGGCCCTGCATAGCAGTTCCTAGCACATATAGGACACAGCAGTGGCAGAAAAGAAAAGTGGTGCAAGATGTATTTGTCCTTGGACCCTCCCATACACCCTTATGTTGTATCTTAAAAAGGACATGCACACTTTAACAAACCAAGCACTTTAGCCACAAAAGTGGCACTCCTTGTGGCTGAAGTGCTTGGTTTGTATGGACCCCCACAAAACAAGGTAACAATAGGCTTAAGGCACCTAAGGTAACAGTGCTGTTAATGAACTCTACTGTGGCAAGATGTTGTTGTCATCATCTTTAGCCTCATCCTCACCCTCATCAGTGTGTACATCCTCCTCACACATTATTAATTCATCATTGCTGGAATTCATCAATGTTATTTTTTATTATTTATTTATTATTACCATTTATTTATATAGTGCCACTAATTCTGCAGCGCTGTACAGAGAACTCACTCACATCAGTCCCTGCCCTACTGGGGCTTACAGTCTAAATTCCCTAACACACACACACACACACACACACACAGACAGACACACAGACTAGGGTCAATTTGTTAGCAGTCAATTAAACCGGAGCACCCGGACGAAACCCACACAAACACGGGGAGAACATACAAACTCCTCACTGATAAGGCCATCAGGAATTGAACTCATGACTCCAGTGCTGTAAGACAGAAGTGCTAACCACTTAGCCACCGTGCTGCCCCATTGCAGAAGTCTCAGGAAGGCCTTCCTCGTGGTACTTGTAGTTAATTTTTATGAACATCATTTTTTCCACATTTTGAGGAAGTAGCCTCCTACGCCGATTACTGACAAGGTTCCCGGCTGTGCTGAAAACTCTTTCCGAGTACACACTGGAGGGTGGGCAGCTTAGGCAGTGCAAAGCGAGTTGGTACATGGGTCTCCAAATTCCCTTTTATTCCTCTAAGTATGTAAAGAAACTGTCTGATGTGTCTATTTCTATGCTGTTGTGAAAATACTCCTCCACCATCCTTTGGATGCTGATAGTAGGATCAGGAGGAGTTACGGCAGCGGAGTCACATTATTTGGTCGATTCTTTTAGACCAGACAAGGGGGTAAATGTATTAAGCTCCGGGTTCTTCAACACCCGCGAGTTTGGCGTCTTCAGAGTTTAAATTTAAAGCGGCGCTGCCTTGTAAAGGGAAGTTTCCCTTTACAAGGCAGCGCCGCTTTAAATTTAAACGCCGAAGACGCCGAACTCGCGGGTGTTGAAGAACCCGGAGCTTAATACATTTACCTCTAGATGTCAAAATTTGGAGCTGAGTCATCTGCATCATCCCTGGGTCTCTTGGTAAAGCTAAATTTTTTCCTAGCAGCAGTTGAGTGTTACGTGCTGTCACGTAACACTTTAGCTGTCATCTTGCTCACCAGGAGCTCCTTGCATCTCTTCAGATCTGGGTCAGTTGGAAACAAAGAGAAGACATAGCTCTTAAACCGAAGATCAAGCACAGTCGCCAAAATGTAGTGATCTGATTTCAAGATTTTGATGACTCTTGGATCCTGGCGAAGTGAATAAAGTACTTTATCTACAAGTCCGACATACTTAGCGTAATTGCTTTGCTTCATCTCCTCCTTCAGTTTCTCAAGCTGCTTTTCCAAAAGTCTAATTAAGGGAATCACTTGATTCAAGCTTGATTCATTATCAGAAATGACATATCCTGAGGAGAGTCCAAGTGGGATAAGCCATGTTGCAATGACATCCCTTAGTTTTTGTAACAGATTGTCAATTGTTTGCCTCTTAGTGAAACCGGTGATACACAGAGTAACCTGCTCCTGACAAATGTGACGTACTTGGGTACATGCTGCTGCTGTTCCTGCTGGTGAAGGCGAGTAACCAACCCAGTGGGCTGTCATAGTCATATAATCTTTAGTTTGCCCAGTTCTGCTTGTCCACATATCTGTGCTTAAGTGTACAGTGGGTAGAATGGCATTTTGTCGCCCAATAATTACATTTTTACGAACCTTCTGGTAGAGGTGAGGAATAGCTTTTCTACTGAACTGGTGTCGTGATGGAATTTGGTAATGGGGACACAAGACCTAAAGTAACTTTTCTAAAACCAGCTGCATTAATAGTGGATATTGGACGCAGATCTAATACTAGCATAGTCGCCATGGCGTCTGTAATCCGCATTGCGACTGGGTGACAGCTTTCATACTTGCTTCCTCTTGCAAAGGATTATTTAACAGTCAATTGTTGTAAATTACTAGTAGTCTTCTTCTTGGTCTGCTTCTGGGATGAAGATTCACCAGCAGCAGCAGCAGTGGGACTAACGCTCAAAAATTCTTCGGATAGTGGAGGAGTCATCTAGCCTTAGCAACTTGGATACAGTAACTCCGATTGCTTCTGAGGATATTGATGAGGACGGTGTTGTGGGTGTAGATTGCAGGCGTCGGGATGTAGGTGAGAGAAGTGCCTAGCTGATGATAGACTGCTTGTTGTTATTTTTTTAGCATAAGTTTCTGATTTTCCCAACAGCTTGCCATGAACTCGCTTCAAATTGCATAACATGGATGAGGTTCCTAGATGGTTAAGGTCCTTACCTCGACTGACTCTGGCTTTACATACGCTATAAATGGCTAGGCAACTGTTGTCAGGATTTGGGTAAAAATAATTCCAGACATAAGAAGTGGATTTTTGGGGCTTATGTCCAGGCATGACAATGGCCTTCTTCTTATCACGTGCCAGAACTTCTTCCACCGGTGCAGGACTTACACAAACAACATCATCCTCATCAACGTCCTCATTAGCGCCCTCGTCGGCTACACAAATATCCCCCTCACCCTGTTGCAATTCCAAAGTGGCATCCTAAATTGGTGTATCACAGGCTGCACTCGGGCTGTTCAGGCACACATCTGCAGAAATGCTGAAAGGGGGCTTCTTTATGGGTATACGATCAGAATGGTCATAACACTCGTGGATGGACTCTCCTCGGGGATTTGCGTCATTTCCGAATCTGAACATAAATTTTCCTCTAATCTCCTACTGTTTTCTTCCAGCTCGGCTTTTACACATGAAAGTATTTGGACTAAACTTTTGGAGCCTGAATGGCAAGGTCTTGCTTGGTCACGACTGACCTTACAAGAAGATGTCTCTGTGAGAGTTGCAGAACTTGCACTCATAGAGAAAGATGAAGTGCTCATTCTTTCTTTGCCACTGTGTTTGTAGAATGGCATGTTGCCAATTTTATCTTTTTCTGCAGATAACTTTGCCTGGATAACAGGTCTTTTTTTTCTTGACCAAGGTAAAAGGTGTTTTTTTTACATTTTTGTTTCCCTGGCTTAAATACACTATGTACTTTTTACATAGGCTTTACCAGATGACGTAGAGGGATTACTATCATCATCACTGGTGCCAGCAGCTGCTTGGTGGTCCTGCTCTTCTGTGTACTGCTGTGAATCCATTTTGATAACACCGTACACTTTGACTGCAAATTCAGAAGAAAAGCCCGCCACGCCTAGTATTTGTATTTCAGAAATGACATTTAGCAATGGAGCTTTTCTCTTTGTGTGTAACCTATATAACACCGTATATTATGGGACTGCAGATTTAGAAGACCAAGCCTGCCCTATTAATTCTATTTCAGCAATGACAATTAGCAATAGAGCAATGGAGCTCTCCTCTTTGTGTGTTACCTATATAACACAGTAGAATGTGACTGCAGAATTACACCAAGCCTTAGGATTTGTATTTCAGCAATGACAATTAGCAATGGAGCAATGGAGCTCTCCTCTTTGTGTGTTACCTATATAACACAGTAGAATGTGACAGCAGAATTACACCAAGCCTGTCAGCCCTAGGATTTGTATTTCAGCAATGACAATTAGCAATGGAGCTCTCCTGAATGTCACTGTAGACTTTGTTGAATACTGCTACCCCTCCTCCTTCAATTCTATCTATGTTGCTGCCCAACTGCTCTACAGACTGTGCTACCCCTTCTGTGTCTCTCTGTGAAATGGCGCTAGATCGCAGTGGAGGGCGGTACTTATAGATTTCTAGACTCGCGAGATCCGAGATCCGACGACGTAACAATGATGTTTTCCCTCATTTTCAACTATGAAAAAGTGCGAAAGTACCGAGCTTGCTCTGCTCGGTACTCAGATATGCTAAGTTTGGGTGTGTTCAGTTCTCGGGGAACCGAGCCTGAGCATCACTAATTTTTCCCAAATAAATGTTGTGGTCTTTCCCCTAGACCAAAGCGGTGTGAGGAGAGCTATGCTGAAAATTCAGTGCGAATGGTACGTGGACTGATTGTGATTAGGTAAAAACTGTGCGTAACTTGCAATTTTGTTATATATAGTTCAGAGCTATAAAGGACCTTATCTGCCAGTTTTGTGCATGTCATTCGCAAAAATCATGCTGTAGAGGCTCAGAACTAGACAATACAGAACAGAATGCATCCATCATCCAAGTCAGCTTCGAGCGCAAATGACACTGACTACAGCCTACAATTTAGGGGAGTGAACCACCCACCGTAACTATCAAGAGGAGATGTTGTTCTTACAGTATTCCCTGTTCTGTTTCACTGTTGGTTAGGCCCCTGGTGAGTTAGGCTTTCATGAGAAAGTCTTCCCCTGAAGCAAATACCTGTATTCTTGTGCACAGGCACTGGAAGGTCAGTGCTAGTGCTAGGTGGACCGCTCAAGACCAGGTAGAGCCTTTTACAATTGCAGTTTGGCAGAAAGAGATGCATATCTATGTGACGTTATGAGTTGCAAATGCAAAAAAAGGGGCACAAGTAATAAATTCTGATCACTTCTCTCACATTATTTTTTTCAGTCATAATTAAGGCTAACTTGGGCATATCTAGCATGCTGTGGTGTCTCCCGAAAACTGAGAGTAGCTTTGTATCTTGATGTAGTTGCACAGGTACAGAACTGTGTTGTGGAGTACATCCAGTATGTTTCATTATTGAGGCCCATTGATTTTGCATTTGGGTAAATGATCTTTGCTGATGGCAATACCTTCTGTCTTTAAATGTAGATCACTCTAGTTATTTGTATTATAATTATAATCTGACACTTCCCTGCAATATGCTTCTGAGCAGAGAAAAAATTCCAAGCAGATGCACCAAAATATATCTAGCAGTTGATTGGAGGGTCCTTACTAACCCACCGGCAGCAATTAGCGTGCAGCCAATCAGTTACTGACCTATTTTCAACTATGACTACATAAAGGTCCACATGGGCTTGATTAATTCAATTCAAGCCTGCTGTCGGGTGAAACACATTGGTTATTGCCTGTTCTTATTCACCCTTTATTAAGAAGTGATTACTACTACAGACTAAGCAACACATACGGATCGGAAGAGTCGCCGTTATCATAACTGCAGTGAGAGAAAGACTTCTGCATGCGCATGCGCAACCTTACAAGCAGGAGACGCTTACACATCTGGAGGCAGGAGACAGTGTGGCCGAGAGAAGGAGAGACGGAAGGGATCGACACACACAGAAACATCCCTACCAACAGGGTAAGTGTTTTGAATCTCCACCAGCTCTTCTCACAGTCACAATGTCATGTCACTAGATGGCAGGACATTGTTCTCTGTGTAGCAGAATCAGGAGGACTGCATTGTAAACTGATGAGAATGTTGGCTTATTATACACCTATCAGCCACAACATTAAAACCACCGGCGTATATTGTGTAGGTCCCCATTGTGTCACCAAAACAGTTCTGACCCATTGAGTCATGGACTCCACAAGGTCTCTGAATGTGTCCTGTGGTATCTGATACCAAGACTTTAGCAGCAGATCCTTTAAGCCACGTAAATGGCGAGGTGGGGCATCCATGGCACACTTTTTCCAGCACATCCCACAGATGCTTGTTGGGATTGAGATCTGGGGAATCTGGAGGCCAAGTCAACACCTTGAACTCTTTGTTATGTTCCTCAAATCATTCCTGAATAATTTTTGCAGTGTGACAGAGCATAATATTCTGCTAAAATAGGCCTTTGCCATCTGGGAATACCATTGCCATGAAAGGGTATACTTGTCTGCAACAATGTTTATTTAGTTGGTACGTGTCAGAGTAACATCCGCATAAATTCAAGGACCCAAGGCATCTCAGCAGAACATTAACCAGTGCATCACATTGCCTCTGCTGGCTTGCCTTCTTCTTATAGTGCATTCTGGTGCCATCTCTTCCCCAGGTAAACGAAAACACACGCCCTCAGTCGTCCATATGATGTAAAAGAAAACATGATTCATCAGACCAGGCCACCTTCTTCCATTGCTCCATGGTCCAGCTCTGGTGCACACGTGTCCATTATAGGCACTTTCGGTGGTGGATAGTGGTCAGCTTAGGCTCTCTCTGACCAGTCTGCAGGTGTGCAGCCTAATACAAAGCAAACTGCAATGCACTGTGTGTTCTGTCATTATTCTATCATAGTCAGGATTAGCTTTTTCATCAATTTGTTCTACAGTAGCTCTTCTGTGGGTTTGGATCAGACTAGCTGGTTTTCGTTCTCCGAAAACACCACAAATGAGCTTTGGGTGCTCATGCCCGTGTCGCTGATTCACTTTTTGTCCTTCATTGGACCACTTTTGGTAGTTACTAACCACTGCATACCGGGAACACCCCACAAAAACTGTCATTTTGGAGATGCTCTGACCCAGTCATCTACCATCACAATTTGGCCCTTGTCAAAATTGCTCAGATCCTTACGCTTGTCCATTCTTCCAACACATCAACTTCAAGAACTGACTGCTCACTTGCTGTCTTATATATCCCACCCTTAACAGGTTTCTTTGTAACAAGATAATCAACATTATTTGCTTCATTTGTTAATGGTTTTAATGATGTAGCTGATCGCTGTATATTCTGGTGGTATGTACAAACTTGTGCTGTATGCTGGTGGCATGTATAGAGCAATACTGTATAGTATGTATACTATTAGCATATATGGAGCTATACTGAATACTGGTGTTATGTATATAGGTATACTGTATACTGTGGCATGTATAGAGCTTTATTGTATACTGTGGCATGTACAGAGGTATACTGTATACAGTAAGCTTTTATATAGCTATGTTATTTACTGTGGCATATGGTAATATGTAGAGCTATACTGTCTACTGGGGGAATGTGCTGTGTGGTGGTAGTTCCACCACCGTGTAGAACTATACTGGGCGTGCGCTACTATTTGGTGAACCTATTAGGTTACCTAGGGTGCCAATGGTTAGGGGGCATTTATAACACTGAATGTGTGACATAATGTCACTCATCTTGTGTTTTTAATGCCCCAGCAGTAGAGAGTCAGCTACTTACTTGTGAAGCTGTTGGGTGCTGCTCCATAACATCAGTGATAAGTTGGGACTGTGGCGCTGGGCTATGATGTCACAGCCCACTGCCACACTCCTAGTTCAAGGGGCAGAAGATGCTGCCCCATCTCTCACCTGCTAAGGTAAGAAGCAGCGAGGGTAAGAACACAACTCCCCAGGTGGGGCTGTCCTCATGGGGTGAGGCTATATTGTATCCTGATGTAATGTAAAGCTGTATACTGTGGGCACATACAGAGCTATACTCTGTACTGACAACACGTATAGAGCAATGCTGTATACTGATGGCTTAGCCATCAGTATATAGCAGGTAATTGAGAGAAGAAATTATATCAGGTACAGGCAGCAGCAGGGTGCTTATCTTGTCGCATTATTAACAATAAAATCAAATAATAATGATAATTTTTACGTGTAGATACTGTAGATAACACACAGCTCCTGCAAACACTACCACAACAACCTGTGCAAAAACTATTTATTTCTGATGGCTTATTTTGTTAAAGACTTGAAAGACAGACTATGAGCCAGAGGGTACATGGGAGCTCTTGAATTAAATACTATTCTTAAAAAGATAATGACAAAGATCCCATTGTAATCTTCAATATTATTGAGTCTGTTTGTTATTTTCTTCTTAGAACACTTTTTTTCCACTTCTGATAATAGGTTGGGGGGTTTGAATACAGGTCTTAACTGTTTTGTTGTGTGGTCAATGCTCAAATGATTTAAATTTCCTCCAGACATGTAAGATAGAGGGATTTATCTTCAAAAACATAATGACTTTGAAATTTTATTATCTCCCACAATACATTCAGTGCACTGGATACTCATGTTCTTTAACTACAAAGCACCAAGGGTCTCAGTTTTATTCTTATCACTGTTTTCATCACACTTCTCACTAATATAACAAAGCAACAAAACTAGGAGGTGCCTCTAAACATTAGACACAAATAGAGAATCACTTATATTATCTTTGTAAATGTCTTTAAATTATTTGTGCTTTTCCAATAATTTTTGGGGGTGTTAAATATTTATCAAAATAAAAGTAATCAACATGAGTCCCATAAATACAATGAGCCAGAATAAACATTTTTAAAAATATATTATGAGGATCTATGCAACATACAAAAGAATGACCCATTGGTGGATCACTCCCTTCTTGCTATCTGTACCTATCCTCGCAGGCAGACCTAAACTTTATTTTTAGGGGTCAGGGGCGATTTAGCATAGTCACGCCCCTCCGTCATTCTGATTGGCTGACCCTGCTTGGTCCAGCCCCGGTTGGCCCCACCCCTCCTCCGTTTTGATCTGCGTCTTGGCCGCAATTTAACGGTATGCCCAAATTGCTCCCATTCTCCTTGTCTCTGCCACTGCCTGTCCTTGAGTAAACTGCCCAAAATCTCACTTTGTGGAATTCCCTCACTCGCATAATCGAACTTTCCTCTTGTCTTCAAACCTTCAAGCATTCTCATCACTATTATTTAATTATATAGCGCCACTAATTCCACAGACCTGTGCAGAGAACGCACTCACATCAGTTCCTGCCCCAAAAGAGCTTTCAGTCTAAATTCCTTAACCACACAGAGACAGACTCGGGTCAATTTGATAGCAGCCAATTAACCTTCCAATATGTTTTTGGTTGTGGGAGGAAACCGGATCACCCAGAGAAATTCCAAACAAACACAAACAGAGTATAAAAACTCCACACAAAGAAGACCATGGTCAGCAATCGAACTCATGACCCCAGTGCTGTGAGGCAGAAGTGCTAACCACTATGCCACCATGCTGCCCATGCTCTGAAAACCCACCTCTTCAAGCAGAGTATTCCTCAGCCACCCTTTTAATCTCAGTAGGTTACCCAATTACCACTCTTCACACAAGACAACAACCAAGACAATAAGCACTTCTTACCTTTGCATTCTGCCTGGACCAATATGCAATGTGTAGCACTAATTGCATGTATTAAATTCACATTGTCCCATAGATTGAAAGCTTGCGAACAGGACCTTCTTACCTCTCTGCCTGTATTACCCAGTATTATTTTATTATTGTGTTTGTTCCCAATTGTAAAGCGCTCTAGAATTTGATGGCGCTATATAAATAAATGTTGATGATGATGATGATGATCCTGCGAATCATACGGCTCTCCTTCACCAACTTTATCCTCACTTGCCCCTCCTCCATCACCGCCACACCTCATCACCCCAGTCACCTTCCCCTCCACATGTTCCAGCCTCTCCCCTTTTCATTTTCTTTTTTTGTTTGTTTTGTTATTACTCATTCCTTATACATCCCGTACATAACAAGACAGACAAAATATTTGTTTTTCCATTTGGATGTTTATTGACTTGGTTCCAATTACTTACAACAGCTATGTTAACAGTATCAAGAAACAATGTATTGCTCTATTTTATATACATCCACCCTTTATCTTTGATCTCAATTATGTTCATTCAATCTGCACTTAACCTATTTTTTTGTTGTTTTTGTAAACCTATTGTAACTGAAAAAGTTAAATATTTTTTTTAAAACAAAAAAAAGAAATGGTTTTGTCTGGACAATGTGTGACCCAAATAATGGGAAATAAGAACGCAGTGCCAACCTTTTTTGGCATGTTGAATATGCACGACCCCCACAGATCTTGTAAAAGAGATGATTATTCATTTTATCTCAGAAAAGTAATGCAGATGCAAAGTGTTGCAGGGAGAATTAGCAAAGGTGAACTATGAGCATATTCCTTTTATTTTGGGCAGAGCATCAATGGGAACAATAGTAAAATATGAGTAGGGGCCTGGTGATTCCAGTCTCGTGTCTCAATAAGGTGAGCAGAGGGTTCTTCTGGGCATGCGTGGACTGGTGCATCATCTGAAGAGGCTTTCGCTCAGCTGTTTTGAGATCAGAGCAGGGGCATCAGCTGGATTCTCATGGGGAGCAGGGGCCACAGAGACACCACTGACCCTGCACTGCCAGGCCCCCCTCACCTCCAGGCCCTGTAGCCACCTTACAGGTACTGATTAAGGGTTCAGGCCACCCTAAGCTAATACACTTGTAGCGCCCCCTCACGTTTTACCACCGCCACCAACAATGTTTATGTTCTCATGCTTTTGAATCTCAGCTCCACTTGGCATTTTAAAAGGGTCACAATAATCTTTGTCACTCATTTCTATTTTAAAATCGGAACTGTATAGAAGAATGAGCCATAAACGAGTGCTGCTGAGGATGTGAATGTGGTGGGGGAGTGGGCCATCACGTCTGTGTCTGTCGCCGTCCTTGTCTCTCCTTCTTCCATATCCTCAAGTGCCTGCCCAAGCACGACTTATTGTCTTCAACCTTTACCATGGGAATGTGTCAAGATTAAAACCTTACTACATTTTTCTTTCATGTTTTCTTTTTACTTTGGAAAACAACTATTCTCTTATATTTTAAAATTAATTTCAATTTATACCTCTCCCTGTCACATTTTTGCGCTCCTCTCCCCAAAAAGCCTTGCATCCTAGGCTGAAAATTTATAATCTATTCCAAATGAGAGGTCTGTGAGGAAATAGAGGGACATCTTCCAGAATATAGAGGCAGAGAGAATTGGAGCTGCTCCCTGCTTCTACATGTTTTAGGCCAGGTAGGACCCCGGGCAGTTCTATGTGGGACCTCATAGGCCCGGACCTGCTAGAGCTGTACAAGGAGAAGTTGGTGGAGGGCAGAATGCCTCCTACTCTGAGAGAGGGACTGATCACAACCCTGTATAAGCGCAAGAAGGAGAGATTTCATCATAAAAATTGCCGTTTCATCTCTCTCCTGAACGTGGACTATACGCTCCTCACCAAGGTACTAGCCAACAGGCAAAAGGTTGTCATTGGGCAGATTGTTCACCAATAGCAGACTTGCAGCATTCCTGGTTGCAGGATTTCAGATAGCCTTGCGCTTCTGAGGGACACGGTCCATTACATCAAAGATCACCATGTACATGTGGCACTGGGCAGTATTGATCAGGAGAAGGCCTTTGAACGTGTTTCTAATGATTTTATGCATAGGGCTTTGCACAGGTTTGGCTTGGGAGAAATGTTTTATTCATATGTTAACCTGATGTAACTTGACATTTACAGCTCGGTGTTGTTGAACGGCTGGAAGACTGATGCATTTCCTTTTCAGTCATGTCTGGGGTCAGATACAGCTGCCCTCTTTCACCTCTTCCTTTTGTTTGTTGTATAGAGCTCTTTGTGATGTGCATCAAACAGAATCCAGAGATAAGAGGCAACACCGCACTGGAGCCAGACAGACAAGAGGCCAAGTGTTCGCTCTACATGGATGACATCACTGTCTTCTGCGATGACCAGTGTTTGATGGCAGCACTCATCCAGACCTGCAAGAACTTCGGCCGAGGTTCAGAGGCAAAGGTCAACTGCAAGAAATCAGAGACAATGCTCTTCAGGCAGTTTCATCTGTCATCCTCCGCTGCATTCCCCTTCCCAAACAAGTCAGACTTCATCAAGATTCTTGGAGTTTGGTTTCATGGAGAAGGGGTGGCTCTGAAGTGTTGGGAAGAAAGACTGGTGACAGTCAGACAGAAAGTTGGTTTGTGGAACATCAGAGACCTCACCATTGAAAGGTAAGCACTGGTGCTGTACAACAAGATCCTTCCCTTTCTACAGTACACGGCCCAAGCTTGGTCACCTCTTACTGCTGTCTGCAATACCATCACAGGGACAGTCTTCAGATTCATCTGGGGATCCCAAATGGACAGAGTGAAGCAGCCGGTTATATACATGGAGCCCTTCAAAGGTTGGAAAGGGATACCCAATATCCCCATCATGCTGTGAGCCTGCCTCTTTGGAGGTCCCTTGGTTGGGACAAGTGGGTCACCTCCTTTTCTTACAACTGGACCACACCTTGGTTTTTACTTTATGTTGGATAATTTGTGAGGGAGCACCATCTGGAGGGACTTCAACCAGACTTGTGGAAGCCAAAAACTGTCCACAAGCTTATCAGCACTAAAAACATTATGGAGTCTGTTCCAGGACTCCCTGATGCTACAGCAAGATATGTGGGAGAATGTAGCCTCTAAAAGGCTGACTAATAGACATAAAACATGGATGTCTATCCAGGGATGTTTGCCTCTTAGGACATTCATGCACTCCCGGAACCTGTGCAGATATGTTAACTGCCCATTTGTATCACTAGAAGAGAAATGGCTCAGCATATTTTTTGGGACTGCCCCACTGCACAGTCAGTGTTGGATGCCTTGGAACACGATCTTAAGGAAAGTATGCCCAGGACTTGCCTTTCATACCATTTGGTATTTTATGGATTATTTCCTGGGACCAACACTATTGAGACAATCCAGAAGGCCTGGCACCTTATGAACTGCTTTAAGAATGTTATATGGCTTGCCAGGAATTGCTTAATTTTGAAAAGGGAGAAGATCACCATCCAGGACTGTCACAGGCTTATCCACAGCCTGCTAAGAGACTGTAACACCATTGACAGTCCTGAGGAAGAGGAAGATGTTTGATTGATGTCTCCCTTATCTCATTCTCCCCCCATGTGCCTGTTTTTTCAATAAAGCTTTGGGCTTCTGTCTCTCCCACCCTTCCCACTCCAACCCATTCCCTCATCACTATTTGAAGTTTTGCTAAAATGTCTTGACTTTAATATATGCACCCTCTCCTATATTTGTGTCAGTCTCTCAATAAAGCTTCGGGCCTGTGAGCCCCCACCCCACCCCCCTCACCTCTTCCCCCCCCCACAACCATTGCTTGTTTGAAACTGTTGTGTTGTTTAAGTTTTGCATGGTTAGTCCAGTACTTGATGTATGGTGTAGGATGTCATATCTTGCACCTTATATCATGTTATGCACCAAAAAGTATGAATGATTATGTTTCGCGGTGTATTGTGCTTTCAGCTGCACTGCAACACAGTACTATTGAATATAATGTATTGTATGTTTATTATACCTTTATACAAAATAAAGATACTTTTTCAATCAAAAAATAGTGGCAGAGAGAATTAACAAACTACAAAATAAACAGTTGTCACAACTTGTCATATTTGGTGGATACAAAAGTGGAAGCTGCTCAAATCAATTTATAGGCCATAACAGGTGCTTGAAAGGGTGGGGTTATCCTACAAGGAACATACATACAACATTTTTCCCCAGCACACTGCTATAGCCAGCAACAGATCTGCCATTTCTACTGTAGATAAAAATGCAAAAGTCTTTGTTGCACACATTTGCAAATGTATGTTTAAGCCATCCGCCACGCCAAGGCGCTTTTGCTAATAGGATGGTCCTACTCTAAACAATGAGAGTCCCATATATTTGGGCCATACATATGTGTTTTTAAATTGAGAGCCAACTTACCAAAGAGGTACCCCAGAAGCCTCCAAACAGCAATTCAGTGCCAGTACCCCCTCTCAGCTACTGACAACAACATACCTCTCAGACAAATACAAAAGTGGAAGCTGCTCAAATCAATTTATAGGCCATAACAGGTGCTTGAAAGGGTGGGGTTATCCTACAAGGAACATACATACAACATTTTTTCCCCCAGCACACTGCTATAGCCAGCAACAGATCTGCCATTTCTACTGTAGATAAAAATGCAAAAGTCTTTGTTGCACACATTTGCAAATGTATGTTTAAGCCATCCGCCACGCCAAGGCGCTTTTGCTAATAGGATGGTCCTACTCTAAACAATGAGAGTCCCATATATTTGGGCCATACATATGTGTTTTTAAATTGAGAGCCAACTTACCAAAGAGGTACCCCAGAAGCCTCCAAACAGCAATTCAGTGCCAGTACCCCCCTCTCAGCTACTGACAACAACATGCCTCTCAGACAAATACAAAAGTGGAAGCTGCTCAAATAAATTTATAGGCCATAACAGGTGCTTGAAAGGGTGGGGTTATCCTACAAGGAACATACATACAACATTTTTCCCCCCAGCACACTGCTATAGCCAGCAACAGATCTGCCATTTCTACTGTAGATAAAAATGCAAAAGTCTTTGTTGCACACATTTGCAAATGTATGTTTAAGCCATCCGCCACGCCAAGGCGCTTTTGCTAATAGGATGGTCCTACTCTAAACAATGAGAGTCCCATATATTTGGGCCATACATATGGGCCATACATATATTTGGTGGATGCAACCTGTGATTTAATAGAATATATGAAGTTAGGTTGAATAACACTGACTATTTCATAATGATACAGAAATGGAAGTTGCTCAACCAATTTATAGGTTCACCGCAGGTGCTTGAAAGGATGTGGTTATCCAGAAAAGAGCAAATAGGGAAACAAAAATCCCCCAGCACACTGATGTGAACCAGTAAATCAGCTGCTATTCTACAAAAAATGCAGAAATCTCAGTTACACACATTTGCAAGTGTATGATAAGCCACCCGCCCCGTCACGGCGCTTCTGCTAATGAGGTGGTCGTAACTCTAAACAGTGAGAGTCCTTATATTGGGTCATACAATCAAGTGTTACCTTGTTCAGACACATTGTCACAACAACACACCTAATAATTGTTGCTAAGGAGAGGTCAGCTGACATTTAATGGCAGAATGAACATGGAAACTTATCCTCATGAAATAAATGGTAGGAGCCAATATTGCTAAAATGTATTTGTACAGCATTTTGTCTGATTGTTTCCATTATTTTAGATATTATAGCTTTGAAACATAAGTGACTAAGTATTTATGCAACACTAATATAATATTTTGTGTTTCCTATATATTGTGGCACTTTAGATTTCTTATGTGCTTGTTTATGTTATGTTTCTGTATATATTAAAACATATTTAATAAACCATAGGTCAAAAATCTAATTAAACCTTATTTTCTGGGAAAATATTTCCCGATGTAAAAAATCACTATCAGATGACAACCTGGATCAATATTCCAAGTTGACAAATAGGTCTGTGTATTGATCCTGTATATATTTATGTAAGGTAATAAAATCTCAAGTCCTCATAACTAAGCACTTACATACCATTTACTAATATGGTTTAGCTGTTGACAGAACTGCAGTACATATGAGTCGTCTTACCAAGGACTTACACAGGGACAATATTACATTTCGGTTCTAACACTCAATGCCTGTCCTAAATAGTAGCCAACAGTAAGTAACATGACTCCCTCATGGTCACCATCAGGTCCAGAGCAGACAAAGAAGCCTGAACTTCTCCTTCAGCTAACTAAGGTCATGTGCATATGGCCATTGGCTCAGCTATATTCCGTTATTGGCAAGATGATGGAGCTGGGGAAAAGGGGGGGGGGTGCTCTATGGAGGTGGATAATTGAAATATAACCTTTTTAGTTATCCAGCTCTTTCGAGCCCTCATGTGCACTGTCACGTACCAAGTCTGCCACACAGCTGCTAGCCTCTCCTAGATTCTGCTGTCAAAAACTGGAATGTGAGGGAGATGGATTCAAAAATGGCCTTGTTCCTCTAAGCAGCCGCTATGGCTGTTGTTATGCCACTGGTCTTAACACTTGTCTGGGAGATTGTTTTCTATTTTATGTTTGCTACCACTGCCTGATATCACTTGCTGCTTGGAGAGCTTGCAATCTACTGTTCACACCACTCCTAAATCCTTCTCCATCAAGGAACTATTCCATTTAATAGACTAAATGTTATAACATTCTGGCTACATCAATGCATGACTTTACATTTATCTACATTCTGATTCAACTAACACACAGGGATATATTTACTAAACTGCGGGTTTGAAAAAGTGGAGATGTTGCCTATAGCAACCAATCAGATTCTAGCTGTCATTTATTTAGTACATTCTACAAAATGCCAGCTATAATCTGATTGGATGCTTTAGGCAACATCTCCACTTTTTCAAAGTGCAGTTTGGTAAATATACCCCATGGACTCCATGAAGCCAGTTCTCCTCCTCCATTCCCACAATACAGCACACTAATATCAGATGCGCTGGTAACACTGCATGTGTAGACAAACACATGGTAAGCATAGTACACTTGAGAGCTGGTATGTGAAAGAACCCATACATATAAAACTGGTCCTCTTTGGGACACTTCTAGATATATAAGCATTGGTCAGTATGTGTAGGGCTATAAATACATAATACAACAAAGGATACATCTCTTTTACAATAAAGATGGTTCAATACTCGAAATAGTCACCAATAATATATCAGTGGAACAATTTCTTCTTTTATGAAACATAACTCTTATTTTGAACTATTTCTCTAAAAACATTAATCTTCCAGTACTGTAATAATGTTCTGCTTTTTATTCCTTCATCTAATTTGCACCCTTGTCGTCTATTTTAATCATCCTTCTTCATCTCTTAGACTGGCAGGCAATGCGCTTCTGTAATAACTGTAATTCATTTTTCATCTGTGGACTTGTAACCAAATCTCTTCACAAGTGAGACAACATGTGATGGTGAAAAAAAAAATTGCTTTGGAATTCTCAGAGATAACAACTTTAATATGTAAAGAATGTTTGGACCAGTGCTGGACCCATACTTTCATGTCTTGTTAATTTGGGTAACAATTCTATTCTCTCAATAGATATGCAAAATTATTATGGAATTGTACATCATAGGAACCTAAACATTATACAATTGCACATAGCAGTGCTGGGGCGGTGGGTTTATTAACAACTTGTGTGTTTTTTGCAAGGAGTTTGTATGATCGTGCCGTGTTTGCATGAGTCTCCTCTAGGCTCATTAGTTGATAGGTTAATTGGCTTTTCACTACATTTTTTGATTGCATAGAGCTACAGACTATGCTGGTACTAAATAAATAAAGGATCATAATTATTATACTAATGCAACAGTAAACAAGAAGAATGGCTGGTGACAAAGTTCTGCCGCATTGCTATTGATATTGGACCATCAATTGTTAGCAAGGTTATATGGATTTCTGTTGAAGGGAATCAACAGGGCACTAAGTAATTGAAAGCATTAGGATTCCTTTGTTCTCAGGCTAAATCAAATTTATTGAGAAAACTGAGTGTGATATCTCACCAGGTTGTACCCAAGTAATGCACTTTTATGAGAAAGGCAGCAGAAAGGCTCTTATAGAGACCAAATTAATCCATATTGGCAATTATTCCCGTTCATTGAGAGGTTATAAATCTGCCAATTTATTTAGTGAAACTATGAACAATATAACACAGCTATAAATGTAAAGAAACATTGCAGCTTTGGGCAATAGCACAGATATAATTATAAACTGAGTTATACAATAAGCAGGGATCACAGTTTAATATACACAATTAAGATCTACTATCAAAATGCATCATGCCCCCACAGGGCCGCCGAGAGGGGGGGGGCGGGTACTAATTACCCGGGCCCGGGCATGTCAGGGGGCCCAGCCCGGGCCCTTGCGCTGCCGATTATTTATTTATTTATTTTTTTAAATACGATTTCTTTTTCTCTCTTTTTTTTTGCGGCTGGGGGGGGATTGGGGTGGCTCGGTCGTTGGTGGGGGGAGCAGGCTAGTTTAAAAAAAAAAAAAAAACATACTCACCTGACCGCGGAGCATCCCTCCTCTCTGCTGCTCTGTGCTCCATTCAGACTGTCTGAATGCCGAGAGGGGGGCACAGAGGGGTTAAAAAACGGGGGGGTGCATGGATGGGTTAAAAATGGGGGAGGGGCAGCATGACAGAGGGGTTAAAAAACGAGGGGGTGCATTGAGGGGTTTAAAACAGGGGAGGGGAGGGCAGCATGACAGAGGGGTTAAAAAATGAGGGGGGCACAGAGGGGTTAAAAAATGGGGGGGGGGCAGCATGACAGAGGGGTTAAAAAACGAGGGGGGGCACAGGGGTTAAAAATGGGGGCATGGCACAGGGGTTAAAAAAGGGGGGGGGAGCATGACAGAGGGGTTAAAAAATGAGGGGGGGCACAGAGGGGTTAAAAAATGAGGCAGCATGGCACAGTGGGGTTAAAAAATGGTGGGCAGCATGGCACAGTGGGATTGAAAAAGGGGGGGGAGCAGTATAGTATAGTGTGATGAAGGGGAGCCAGATGAAGGGGGCAAAAGCAGCATGGAGGGCGCAGTGTGATCATAAGGCCTGGCGATGATGAAGGGGCACATTATTGTAATGTTGGAGCTGGAGGAAGGCCTAATTATTAATCGTGGATGGTATTGATTTAACGCCAGGGTTGTTTGGAATTATCTAAATGTAGCTATTTTTTTCCAAATAGGGCCCCCAGCATTCCAGGATCCAGACAAGCCACAACTAAAGAAACATGCAGCCACAGGTGGTGAAAGTGAGAAGAACAGGTAGGAGAGAGCAGGACAGTATGTGAAATGTTGTGATTCTAGTAGGGACAATGTCAATTTTTGGTGAGTGTTGTGCCCAATGTAAAGTGGAGGCCAAGACTGAACTCTTTGTGTACACACTGCATTTTTTCTATACTACACTTTGGTGCTAGATGTCCTGAAAGTTAGGAGTGCTTGAACATATGTGACGCTCAGGCGAATTGAGAGCCTAGTGATTTTGATGTGTTAGCCACACCCCAATGGCGCATTTGCCACGCCCCCAAATGCATGACCACACCTCCGAAAAATTTTCCGCCGCCGTAATTTTTTTTACCATACTCAACTATGAGGGGGGCCCCATGAATTTGTTGTACCGGGGCCCTGAATTCCTCTTGGCAGCCCTGTGCCTCCAGTGATGAACCTGATATTCTTTCTTTCAGCCAATTTATGAACTAGAGATTTTGTTTACTGTTTTCAGATACTATATTTCAATTAAGTCCTAGGAAAGCATGTGCATGATTAAATGAATTGAGATGCAGCTATTCTGCAGGAAAGTTTCTGGATCCCCGAGGACTGTAAACTTTTTCACTGCCATTGACAGATTTTCTACCCTTCACTTATGATGAGTGATCTAGATATTGGTGTGTAGCAGCAGAGGTGGGCTGGTGTGCAGAGGATGCTCCCAAACTATCCCGACTGTGTCTAATAGTAAGAAAATATATAATAAAACACAATCATAATGACCAGGGAGCATATTCTAGCTCTTGACCACCAGAGCACGGCCATTATCGGTGCTGATGCACAGCTATTGAGTACTGATTGGAGGATGGCTAGAACTATAATCCAATCAGAGTGCTGTGTGCTGTTTACTGGGTATGCCAGCTTCCTGACACAGCCAAACTGTAATTCCAGTGCGCTGAGAGATAACCTGGAACAGCATGAGGGGCATGCAATTAATTATATTGTGTCATCACTAGAGATCTGGAATCTGCATTACACTGTATTAAATATTAGTATTTATTTTGTTTTGCATAGAGGTCTTGACAATATTCTCTGTATTGTATATTGTTTATTAACATGCTTTCGGTTATTAATCTGTGTAGTATATTAGTCATTAGAATGCTTTCTCTATTGTACAGATATCATTTGCATGCTCTCTGTATTGTACAGAGATCACAAAAATGCTCTCTGTATTGTATATTTTTCTAGGATGCTGCCTTTATGAAATATCTGTCACTAGAATGTTCTCTACATTGTATAGAGTTCACTAGAAAAGTATGTATTTATAGTGGGTGATGTATTTGATTATAGCTCTTTAGCAAAGCAAATGTTTATATTTCATTGGCTATATTAAGCATCCCCCACATTCAAAAAAACTTGCAGGAGATACTGTCTGTGGCCAATAACATTTCTGGGCAATTTTGGCATTCAGTGACCGCATATAGGTCATTGCAGCAGCTTCCAAAAAAATGACCTTCCGTGTCACCAACTGAAGCAAGAGGGAGTAACGAAGTGGAATTCCACACTTTATGTACACTGCTGTGCCACTATGTTTCATAGGGATTATATATTTTATTAAACTGGCACTTACTTGTTCTGCTGCTCTGACACTAGTTTTAGTTTGCCTGTGAATGACCTGGCATTGTGTGTTAGCACTACTATGCTGAAAGTATGAGGAGGAGGACGAGCAACCAAGTTTTGTGTGCAAAGCTACAATCCCTACGAAACACAGTGGCAGAGCACTGGCTGATAGAGTGGCCATTTCAGACAAGTTGATAGATAAAGGAGGATTTTTTGTTTTGTTTTTTGTATTAAACATACATGTCAAATATGTTCGTTAAAATATGAAGTCTCATTAAACAGAATACTTACAAATTACAAAATTCTACAGTGCTCAAAATGTATTAATAGCTAGTGATAAAGCGATAAAGCAAGAGGGTTTGTAAGTGTTAAGAGGATATCATCCACATACCCTGCAAATCAGGTATATTACTGTATGCACTCATTCAGAAAACTATAGTTCCCCGGAGTACCTCTGGAAAGTTAAATGCAAATTGTGTCGACCATTCTTGGGTGGACAGACTGCAAACTATAGCCCTGGCTGTTCTCTAGAGCCCAAAAATGTACTAGAAGGCTTCAGAAGATTCTTGGGAAAAGGGGAGTAGCCAAAAATGGACTGGCTAGTGAGAGAAGTGATATATGTGACTGCTTGCTGAGCTAATGTAGGATCTTCCTACTAAGAGCCACTGAATGCTATGACTGAATTGTTGCCCTGAGGGATGTTTGCAGCCAGCCCAGAAAGAAGCACCTTTGCAGTATAGGAAAATACCTAACTTGTCACTGCCCATGAGATGTCAGCAAGACTCATGAAGACAGATAAGTTTCTTTTGCTTTGTTATGTTCAAGTTATTTACATGAGACATCAAACTGTATTATTAAAACTAAAAGGGAAAAGACCGCACTAGGTTGTCCAATACACTTCCACTCCAATCACTGCACTAATAAGGCTAGGATAGTGATAACTATCCACTTGTGGGAAGGGTGCACCCGATCATAAATATTAGTAACCACAAATAGATAGCAAAAAGGAACAAGAATGATCATATGGGGCACTCGAATGGACCTGAAGATATCTGAAAAATACTGTTAAATATCTCTTTATTGAATAAACTTATCATAAAAATTCTAATAGCAAAATATTAAAAAGTGTATAAGAAATACAATTGAGAAGACAGTAAACTGATAAAATAGACAATACAGATTGTCAAGCCGCGTTACTGCTTTCAATCATATAAGTACCATATATTTGGCCATGAATACGTGTCCTAAATAATCAGTATTAATTTTATTATTGAAATCCTCATATGCTAGGGATATACCATTTTTGGTTATAATCCACTGTGATAAACCCTTCGCTAGTGGATTCTAAATGTTCCTTATGAACTAGAGAGATAATCAATGCTATTTGTTCATGATACACAAGCAGCATATACTTCATGCATTCTCACACTTGCTAACCAATGTAATGTTTAATCAGAGTGATCATATGAACATGTAAGGGTCTTTGTACAGCAGGAGTGTATCATCCTCAAGTTATCCCATTTATTAAGATGGGTTTAACTAATAATGAATATTATTACACTGAATTGAATTGAGGGAAGCGCTGTATGGCTGTTCACATTTGCACAGGCAGAATATGAATCAATGAGCAGACATAACGTCAATCTGCCACACTAATTTGCATATGTTGATACACAGATGGTTTCTGGGTAAAATGCAAAAAGCGTTGTTCAGAACTATTTAAACCCCTAGTGATAAATTTTGACTTGATCTAGGTCACTTGATTATAAGCCACACTAAGAATTAAGGTTCTTATGAAAAAACATAGACTCCTACCCAACAGCTTGCATGAGTATAACTATCGCTAGCTTAGCCCTCCATGCTTATTGGCACATATACAGTCCCTTTATCGTGAGCATGAGCACTTGCAATGGGCACAGCGAGTTATGGGTTCTCATTATAGTAAGAGCATAATAGATGGAGAGCTATATAGTCCTAACGGAGGTAGTGTGATTGACTAGAAGGTTTAAAGTCTGAAAACGAGCTAAGAGGATTCCTTTTACATGATATGAAGATAGATTGTTTATAGGAACACGGGCAGTGAACGCGGTGTCCGCCGACGCGCGATTCGCTAGTAGCTTTATCAAGGCAAAGGCAAGGCAAATCAAGGTGATGACGTCACTCCCGACATGCACTGCGAGTGCGACGGAGGAGACCAGGGAGGGAACCGGATCGCCAGCTGACCGCAAGGTAAGTATTGTCTTCTTTTTTTTCAGGGTTTTTTTTTTTTTTTGCTGCCTCCGACGGGCCCCCCTAGGCTGCAGGGCCCCCGGGCACCTGCCCATTGTGCCCAATGGGAAAGACGGCCCTGTATAACTCTACTATAACAGATGTGTCCTTACTCGAAGGAACTGAAAAAATATTTACTGCTCAAAGGGGCATATTCAATTGTCGGTGGAAACGCCGAAAATCTCGCACTCCGCGCACTATTACCATTATTACGGTAATAGTGCACAGAAAAACCGTTATTACGGTAGTTTTCTCGCTGGATTTCAGCTCGCAGCTCCCTGAGCCGTGAGCTGAAATCCAGCTAACTATTACCGTAATAACAGTAGTAGTTTTTACACTGCGGGATATTCTAACAATTGAATATGCCCCAAACAGTGCTGTTGCTCAGGGACAAAATGTTGGCTTTCTAGAGCTGGTTTCCAAATGCTTGATACTGGTCAAAGCATAAAAAATAAACTTGTGGGTAAGGGTCGTTTTTCCACAGTCAATGTACAGTAAGGGCGTGCCAAACTCGAGCGCACGCAGTCACGTCCAAATCAAGCTTTGGGCATCTCAAAGTTACTTGTTTTTTCTGCCATATCTCTTGCTCTAGCTACAGGGCTAGTCTGAGTTCTGATCACTAGTGATGGCAGTCTCCTATGCATGCTATAACATGTGTTTGTAGTCAGGAGCAGCTGTAAAAATGTATTTTATGTTCAGTAGACATTAACAGCATCCTAATAAACATATTTCATAAAATATATCTATATTTTTTACTGTTAATCAGTAGTGCTTTTATTATTAACTGGTGACATTAATTCTCATTTTTTTATTCTATGCTTTCTTTTGTGAATTTGTAATCCACATATTAGGGTGGGCGAGAGGAAGCCGTGTTAATAGCTATTCAATTGTTTTTTAACGCAGCAAGTTAAATAGGCAAATATGCTGTTTTATCTCACACCTTTTTGGGTGTGCTAAAAATAAAAAAGTGTTTTAAAGTAAAAAAAAACAGGTAATAAAGGTATAAAAGTGAACTAAGTTCTTTCTTATTATATTTAAAAATAAAAAGGATGTATAAAATGTTAAAATGTATAAATCATTCAGAGGTGTTGATTAAGATAGTCCATAGATTGTACCTCACCCCGATAAACTCCACAGGATCTGGCCGGATGTCTACAAATATTGTTGGTGGGAGTGTGGTGAAATTGGCTCCTTTATGCACGTCTTTTGGTCATGTGCAAGGTTGCGTCCAGTGTGGGAGGCGGTGTTTGATTTGATATATGAGGTTACAAAGGTGAGGGTTCCGGTGTGCCCTGCCCTGGTTCTATTACATTATTATCCCCCACAAATCCAACACCACAACCGTTATGTTATCGGCACGTACTTATTGCCACCAGGGCAGCAATTGCTCAGAAGTGGAAGTCCCCAGATGTTCCACTTCTTCATAAAATTGTTGCTGAAATCCAGCATAGCCAGGGCCGGTGCAAGGTTGCCCGGCGCCCTAGGCAAAGTTTAAGCTCGTCGCCCCCCCCCCCCCCCCAAATAAAAAAATATTTTTTTATTTCACAGCCCCTAACACACTTAGAATTTTTGAAATAAAAATAACTCTTACCTCCTCTTGGCTGGCTAGGATGCAGTTCAGATGTCTGACGCAGCACTGATGTCTGGCGCAGAATGCTGTCCAGGCTTCACTGCTGCCCAGGAGCAAACACAGGATATCTAGAGTGGAGGCTCTAAATGTTAGATTTCAGAACCAAACAAACAAAAAAAAGAAAACATGACATCACTCACCTGTTACAGACTGACATGTACCCGCTGTCCACCAACTTCACTCACACATGCCCATCTGCCCACTAGCTATTCTCACATATGTCACCTATGCCCTTGCATAGCTGCAATTTGTCACGGCACTATTTTAGTACATAGACTCCATAGTCTCTAACTTAAGGACATTTATAAGTGTAATCCCACACTTTCTGTAGCATCCATTCTCCCCCCACACACACATTTACTGTAGCATCCATTCTCCCCCCACACACACATTTACTGTAGCTTCCATTCTCCCCCCCCCCCCACACTTTCTGTAGCATCCATTCTCTCCCCCACACACACATTTACTGTAGCATCCATTCTCCCCCCCCCCACATATTCTGTAGCATCCATTCTCCCCCCCCCCCACATATTCTGTAGCATCCATTCTCCCCCCCCACACTTTCTGTAGCATCCATTCTCCCCCACACACACATTTACTGTAGCATCCATTCTCCCCCCCCCCCACATATTCTGTAGCATCCATTCTCCCCCCCACACTTTCTGTAGCATCCATTCTCCCCCACACACACATTTACTGTAGCATCCATTCTCCCCCACACACACATTTACTGTAGCATCCATTCTCCCCCCCCCCCCACATATTCTGTAGCTTCCATTATCCCCCCACACACACATTTTATGTAGCATGCATTCTCCACCACACACATTTTATGTAGCATTCATTCTCCCTCTTCCCCTTTTTACTGTAGCATCCACTCCTCCTCCCCCCTCGGTTCTCTGCAGCATACTTCTGTCACCCTCCCCTCCGTTTCTCTGCAGCATACTTCTGTCACCCTCCCCTCCATTTCTCTGTTCCATACTTTCACTACCTCTCCCCCCTTTTCTGTACTCACCTTCACTTTTCTTCCATTCTCTTCTCCGCCTCTTGTTTCTTGCTTCTTTCCTCTCTCTTTACTTCTGTCAGACTCCTGTCGGCTCTCTACACTGGCAGCGTCGTGACGTCACAACGCTGCCAGGCGCCAGGCACATTTGAAAATGCGGTGCTGCTTACAGTGCAGCACCGCTTAGGTCTACAGGACTACTATATTGCGGGCGGACGATCCGCCCGGCGGCGATCGCGCCGCCCGCTTAAAATGAACTTATTAATAATTGTTTTTTTAATAATCAGTCTCCTCGGCCACAGTGCCGCCCCCCAGAGGCCGGCGCCCTAGGCAGCTGCCTAAGGCTGCCTAATGGTAGCGCCGGCCCTGAGCATAGCTATGTGTTGGAAACAATAGGTTTCAAATACTCTGCCTCAGTATCCTCCCCCTGGATTAAATGCTTTCCCTGGTACGAGTACTATACGAACCACCCGACCCCACCTGAATCACTTGATTCAACTGTCTGCTCCTAAAGTCCAATAGTCAAGTAGCTCTGAGTTTTAGGGGCATTCCACGTTACTGTCAGCTCCGGGAGCTGCGAGCAGAACTTCGGGTTAGAATTACCGTAATAACGGTAATACTTTTAACGCTGCGTTACTTTTGCGAGTAACGTGGCTAATTGAATATGCCCCTTAGCCTCTGATTAAATACTTGACTACTGTAGACGGTTTCTCTTGCTGCATTCTTCTCTATCCCTCTTCTGCTTCCCGCTCACTTTTCCCCTCTTTTTCTTTTTCTATCCTTTTTCTGGTTAATGTATGTATAATATTTTTTATTGTATTATGGTTTTTATAAGCTATCGGTAATACTGCCATTGATGCAAATCATTGTATTTTGTTTATTTTGTGTTACAAAACCTCAATAAAAATTTATTTGGCAAAAAAAATAAAACGGATGAAATAAAGGATGAAATATGGTTTTTTTTGTTTTTTTTTTAACTTAAAAGGTTTTTATTAAGTTTTTAGTAAAATAATATGTAACAAACATGGCAGTTACAACAGAGTGCAGTGCATAATGTAGATTCAACAAATCAGTCAGAACTGCCCATAAACAAACAGGATGAAATATGTTTTAAAAAAGCATGATAAAAAAATATATAAAAGTTTACTTATTTCCTCTTTAAAAAATAGCTTAATGGTGCAGTCCTTTTTTTAAATAGAACAAACACACTTTATTTTTTTCTAATCACTGGAGTTGACAGTGGTGAAGGATAGCTCTCTCTCTCTCTCTCTCTCTCTCTCTCTCTCTCTCTCTCTCTCTCTCTCTCTCTCTGTGTATGTTAGGTAATTTAGACTGTAAGCTCCAATGGAGCAGGGACTGATGTGAGTGAGTTCTCTGTACAGCGCTGCGGAATCAGTGGCGCTATATAAATAAATGGTGATGATGATGATGATAATAGCTTTTTTGAGAAAGAACTGTTGGCTGAGTGACTTTTTTTGGTAAACCACCTTCTCCTCCATTTTACTGAAGTGATTTCTGCTGGATTATTGAGTATTTCCAAGGACACGTGTCATATTATTTGCTTTGTGTTGTTTGTCATTTAATTAGCTAAATATACATATACATTAATCACTTCAAGTAATATCCTAGTAAACTAGTGCTTCTCACAGGCCCATTTTTCCCATGCACAAACAGACCTGACTCCCTACATTTTCGAGTGTAAAGAAATAGTTAATAGTTTAGTTTAGTTTCATTATCCTTCTAATAGTTTAGTGTCTTTTTCAATGGAGCCATTCCTGGACACAGTGTGGATGTACATGTATGCTGCATGTATAGAGGAGACTGCTTTAGATGCAATGCAAGGCGATACAAATGTGGTAGTGGCTGGGGAGAATGTTGATGTATGTGGTGTGAATGTGAGTATGGAAGAGGGAGAGCCTGTGGGAGAGAATGGTGGACAGACAATGGCAGCATTGTCAATTGAGACAAGTAGGACTAGAATCCCCAGGCCACGTCTGTACTGCAACAGGCGCTTGCTTGATGGATTGCCTGAGGAGGAGGGGAGAAACCTTTATCACCTATCCTCATCAGCAATTTACAACATACTTGCCAACTCTCCCGGAATGTCCGGGAGACTCCCGCATTTTGTGAGAGTCTCCTGGACTCCTGGGTGAGTGTGGGAATCTCCCGAATTCTGCCTACTTCACTAGGAAGTGCTCCACTTCCTAGTGAAGTGGGCAGAATTAGCTCCCGGGAATCACGGCGGGGGCGGGTCCAAAATAACGCACATTTTGCATCCCCGCCCCCGTCACGCCCACCTCCCATGACAGGCTCCCGGAAACCAACTGTTCAAAGTTGGTAAGTATGATTTACAATCTGTATGAGGTTGTAAAAGAGGACCTGGAACCACTACTAACCGAGCAGTCCCTGGATTTGCCAAACTGCTTGGTGCTTTGCATTTTTTAGCTTCAGGAACATTCCAGCCCACCTTGGCACTTATTGCCGGGTCTTCCCAACCTACCTTTTCTAGGATCCTGTTCCAGGTCCTAAAAGCCCTCAGAAAGCACACTGCACATTTTATTAATTTCCCGCAGTGTGCCAATGAGTGGCGTGAGCTCAAAGCTGATTTTTATGCTTTGGCTCAAATGCCCAATGTGCTGGGTGCAATTGATAGCACCCACACTACCCTTACTCCTCCCCACCGAATGGAAGAAAGTTTTCGTCATCGAAAACACTTTCATTCCATAAATGTTCAGATGGTTTGTAATGCCAAACTAAAAATCACCAATGTTGTTGTCGGTTTTCCTGGTTCATCGCATGACTCCTTCATATTGCAACAGTCGTCTTTGTTCCGAAATTTTGAATCAAGATCCTTTCCACATGGCTAGCTGCTTGGTAAGTCCAATTTTTTTTATTTTTTTTACAATGTACTATTTATTCAAAGAAAGTATAATTTTTTTAAGAGACGCAAGATATGGAAGCCGGTCCTGTTTGCTGACTCCATTAGGTAACCCTGTATCTGCATATATGCAGCAGAAAAAAGGTACCAAGCAGCACACATTAGTACCAGGGGTGTTATTGAAAGAACCTTTGCTGCTCTTAAAAGCCGGTTTTGCTGTTTAGACAGGTCCGGCGGTGTGCTTTTATATTGACCCTATAAAGTTTGTGATATAATTATTAGTTGTGCTATTCTGCACAATATTTGTATTGCAAACAGATTGGAGGTTGATATAGATCCAGAGATTTCTTTGGATGTGGACCTTTTCTACAGGTGGTGGTGGAGCTCGGAACTCAGGTACGGCAACGTGTAATAGAAGATTTTTTTTCATGTAAGTAATTTGAATTTTTATCCCAAAATTAATATTTATGTGTTCAAGAAAGTGTGAAATAATAAAAATATGGCATTGTCATCCAATATACAGGAACAATGCACAGCTATATAGCTCTCATCAAGGAGGATATTTTGGTTCATTGCATGATCACGGGTAAGAAAATAAATAAATCAGCCATGGTTTTATTGTTGTTTGAAAGTTATATGTAAGGGAATGATGTGAACTGGATTTGTCAAATGATAACATAATTGTTTTGACAAAATTGATGACCTTTTTTTTTTTTTTAATGATGAAACGAAAAATGCATTTTAAATGAATGTATTACTGACATCTAATTTTTATGTTTTAAGATCTCCCAACCGATGAAATGTATCAGTACGGAGCAGCTGTTTTCTGATAAAATAGATTAGTAAGCTGTGAGGTGTTAAAAAAAAAAAGAATACTACATTTTCCATAATGTATGCAAAATTAAAGAAAGGAAATTATAATAATATTTCCTTTAAATAAGTGAACAGTACCGATCTGAGATTCTTACCGTAAACTGACCTCGCAGATGAAAAGGAGTCATCAGGAATGTTTTTTGTGACAAAACAATATTTTCTTTAATTAATAAATTAAAAAAATATAATTGTGTTATTAATGTTATTTTTCTTTATTTTTTATCAGGTACCCAATATTAAAAGTGTATTGGTTTATTATTATATATATATGTTCAACCTGAATGTAATTGGTTTATAAAACAGCAACTACATTTTAGTGGAAATAAGTGTTGACCAAACTAAATTAATACAACTTTCATGAGATCATTTCATCCCAATATAGGAGTTAGCTCCAAAAAAATAATAATGTTCTAAACTCACCTATATTTTGAAAAGTGTGCTAAATATAATTGTTTTAATAAAAATAAATCATCCCTGAGTTACTCAAATTCTTAACAGATTAAATATGAAAACATAAATCAACCGAATAGCTATAGTAATATGGATTAATGATAGTGATTATACCCAAACTTATTTTGGTTTTATGATCAAACACTCACCTACTGAACATTGACCTCTATTATCTGAATAGGGGCAGTGTCCATCAACCTTTTATTTAGAATACCTGAACTGAAAAATACACGTCTACAGTGAAGTGACGTCTACCACCACAACTGTATTCTGACTTTTCTGAGTACAATTTTTTAATTTTATTTTACTCAATGTGTGTTAAGGTGTATATATATATATATATATATATATATATATATATATATATATAATAAAAAAAGAAACAATTTTCTTTCACATTTTTATTTACTATGACATTTACAATCTTCTATGGCAGTGCCTTTACTTTGCTTTCAGTCAATTGTCAGTGACATCTATGTATTCTTCGATGATATCAAATCAAACAGAAAATATTTTAAAGCTGCACTGAATTCACAATTTTATAGTAATCATTACAATATGTAGGAGTTAGACAGGTATTTTTAATAAGTCATTGGTGGTCATTAAGATTTTGTGGTTGACATAATTCCACCTTTTTTGGGGCTTTTATTTGGGGGGGGAAACCATATTAGGTATGTAAAAGAAGTAATATGTTACCCTAAAATTTTTTTGGGTTAAACAAAAACCACGTGTACATTGTTGTTTCACAAAACTTTTGTATTTTAACTTAATTAAGAAGTGACAAGCTATCTTGTGCATTCACATCTGGCGTTACATATGTATGGATATCTCTATTTCTAATACATAAAACTTAGCATAGTTATTACCTTCAATCGTTACATGCCTTCAATGGTGTGTTCCAGGTTTTTTGCTATAAAGGATAAAGTTGATAGTCGTTCTTATTGTAAACAAAAAAGAAAAATGGGCATGTGAGAACTGTTTTGGGTATTTTTAGAAAAAAAAAATTGTTTTAAAAAAAGGAAGGATCAGTCTTGGACACAAAGATAATAAAAACCAGGAATAAACTGAAACAAAACTCACCGAGTAAATTTTTCTGTACGTTCTTTCAGTATGTGGTTCAGAATTTCTTCACATTTTCCCCTTTTCTTGCGTCTAATAATAACATAAATGATTAACAATATTTAATAAACCAAAATCTCTGTCTTGTATGTATATATATCTATATATCTATAGCGATGCAGTAATGATGTATGATTTCAAGGGGTTGATGGTATCTTCTATCTTTCTGTCCATCATGGGTCTGGTCAGCAATATATCTGGTTTAGCTAAAATGAAAGTAAAAACACCAAAAAATTAAGAGAATACATTAACACGAACATTGAAAATATAAACAATGTTTAAATATTTGTCAAGATGTCAAATATATGTTTAAATCTATAAATCTTTAAATCTATAAATAATATAATATCACTTAGAAAGGACAAAATAATAATACTTAATAATACTTAAGAAAGGACAAATATATATATATAGTAATTTTAATTTAACCTGAAAGAAAAAAAGTCTAGATACAGTTTATTTAATTTTACTTTCTTCACGAACAGCCTTCCTACTCTTCTGACACGGGGTTGATGGTTTCCTCTTCGGTCTCTTCTTCCAGCAATCTTCTTCTTGCTCCCTCAGGTCTTCTTAATTCCACCACGGGGGTGTTCAGTTCCATTGATGTCCTCTGTGGTGTGGGGGGAACCAGTCCAGAAAGATTACAATCGGGGAAAGAGAGTGAAACATTCCCCTGGCCTCACCGGACCCTCAGCTCTTCCAAAATGGTTTGAAGATGCATTGACATGACTTGCAAATGCACTGTTTGTTGCTGTTGTTGAACATTCATCTGTGCCATGGACTGATTCATCTGATAATGGAGTGCTGTTTTCTTCTCCATTGACCGTGCTATTCGCACTTGAATGGTGTTGTTCAAGCGCAGAGATGCTGCAATATCATCTTGTATTGAGACCATTCGCTCCAATAATGAATTGGTGGCATTACGGGAGCTTCGTACCTCTTCCACAACAGATGTGAAACAGTCTACCATATCACCAATTCTCTGGACTCTGTCTTCCATATTTCACCAATATGTTCCTGCCTTCCTTCCATCTGTCTAGCAAAGTTTGTAATGGAATCAAACTGAGTGCTTTCTTCTGGTAGACCGTGCACTGCTTGTGTTGGAAGACTGGTGCCTGTGGAGGGTACCTTTGCTTGAGATGGACTGGAACTTAAAGGTTGGTGGCTGGAACTTAAAGGTTGGTGAAGGTTGGTGAAGGTTTCTTGTAGCAACTAAAATCTTGTTGCAGCACCTTCATGGACTGAACTTGCAGCTGGCGAAAATGACAATGACTCTGTATCATGGTCAATTTCTTCTGTAAAGACAAACATGAATAAAAAAGAAACTATTAAACAACAAAAAACTGTTTAAAATGATAAAACTTACAGTCACACGTATTTATTAGACAATTTAAATAATTAATCTTATATTCACCTGTTTGTGAGACAACAGATGCTACTACTCCCATGGCATGAGGCCACTGATACGTGGTGAGCGGTGTTACAACACGTTCTGGAGGAATGGATTCTAAACCCAAAAAAATCAATTAAAATGCACAGTGAGGAAGCTCATAGTGTTTACCATAATACCTTTAACCAATAACGACACGGACACCAGAATAACGTTGGAATTAAAATATATTTATTAATATTTATTAAATGGATATATTAAACTAAAGGGGCTGAAGGCGGACGAGAGCAGGGCAGAAGGCAAACACAAAACCAATAACGGTGGAAAGGTCAGGCCCTTGAACCACCAACCCAGGATTTACCTTATCTATTGGCCGGTGCGAAATATATGTCCAACGGCAAGACTACACCCCCCTATATAAACCGCCAGAGATAATCAACATACTGGCCCGGAGTCCCATTCACTGGACCCAACACACGTGATGACAACACCATACGAAAGGGGGGATAGTGACCTATGACATATAAACGAAGCACCATATGCAAACTTACCAACTGCACTGCTCTCCCACCAAAGAAACGAAACCATTTAAAAAACAGCCGGGAGGGAGGGAGGAATCCGGAAACAGAGAGGGGAAAATGGATGACAACCAACACCTATATAAAACAAAACCACCCCCCTCTCTCTACCTATTGGTTCAAATATATACAAGCCCATAGGCTAAACACCTAATCACTCACCCACGTGATTTTAACTGCGTTCAGGCTGATGGCCACACTTCTCTAAAATGCACAGTGAGGAAGCTCATAGTGTTTACCATAATACCTTTAACCAATAACGACATGGACACCAGAATAACGTTGGAATTAAAATATATTTATTAATATTTATTAAATGGATATATTAAACTAAAGGGGCTGAAGGCGGACGAGAGCAGGGCAGAAGGCAAACACAAAACCAATAACGGTGGAAAGGTCAGGCCCTTGAACCACCAACCCAGGATTTACCTTATCTATTGGCCGGTGCGAACTATATGTCCAACGGCAAGACTACACCCCCCTATATAAACCGCCAGAGATAATCAACATACTGGCCCGGAGTCCCATTCACTGGACCCAACACACGTGATGACAACACCATACGAAAGGGGGGATAGTGACCTATGACATATAAACGAAGCACCATATGCAAACTTACCAACTGCACTGCTCTCCCACCCACGCTGCAGAGATGCTATAAATGCAGCCCGCCAACCACAGCCCTAAAAATAGGCCTAAGTTTCCAAAATAACCTATCAATAAAAAAAATAATGCCCAAATCCGAAAGGTGAACCCCGTCCAGTCTAAATAAATGAATATATTCGGCTTTCAACAAAGGATGGGAAATAGAAAAACCTCCAGCCTGACGAAAAATCTTACTGGCCACCTGATTCACTTTACGTACCACAGATGAAATAGCCGTGGGAGGCAAATCAGACCTCCATGTCCTACGGGGAACAATGTAGGACCAACAAAACTTTATAGACGGCCAATACTCAGAGGCCGTTAAAATGTCATCACGGATATTTATGATGAGTTCAAGTGATTTCATTTGACCAATGTCATTACCGCCTAGGTGAACCACAAGGATATCGGGAACTCCGCGAGCAGCAATCTCACAGGATAAAACCGACAAGAACTGCCTCCATCTCATACCACGATGACCTATCCAAATGATATCCGAATTCGCCGGGACCCACGGACAACAACCCGCAAACTGATGCATCCCGGCCCAGAAGATAAAGGAATGTCCGAAAAACCACACCGATATTGTTCTGGCATCAACCCCTACGAGAATAACAACTTAATAACCAAAATGTAAATGTGACAAATACATAAACAACTGAAAACTAATGAAACACTAACCCAAAATCAGGAAGAAAAACGACCCTAAACTAACCATAAGGGCGATTTTACTTCCAACATTAAATAGAACGGAAAGAAAAGGCAGCGACCCAGGTGAAGGTGAAAACCCGGAGGGAAAAAGCCCTTCACGCACCCGCAAAAAGCGGCGAGCAGCTAGCCCCTGGGTCTACCACATAAGGAAGAAAAGCGAAGAAAAAGAAGACTGCGTACAAGGGAAGAAAACAATTGTTAAACATCAGGTCTAATGTACCTCTTGTAACAGCTAGATTTCCATCTGCCTAGTGCCTGTATAGCTAAAGTAGAAGCCCCATCTGCTGCTGCCTCTGTCGCTGCGCCAATACGAAAAGAATGTGTTCCGAATTCAGAGGGGGGAAAGCCCAGGTCCTGTAGAACTTTGGACATAATGGAGTGGAACTGAAATTTGGTCAGTGGGGAACTGTCTTTGTGAACTAACCAAACTTCCGCCTGCGGGCGTGATTCTGATAATTGATGACATAACCTAACTGGACAAATCCTATCATTGACCTGCTTTGAAAGGGTTAACCAATGGCCGACTCCCAATTGATCTGTTTTAGACCGGGCAATCCTAATTTGAACGGAATCCAAATTTCTAATGACATTAGCTGCTAAAATAGCTGACCCTAATTGATTTTTTGACTGAGCAACTAGTTCCCCTACTCTCAAAGCCCCATGAAAGGCCATGGAAAAGGCAGTACTAAAAAGAGAAACTTCGAAGGCATCTATCAAAACCCCAGGCAGTGCATCTATCAAACGTGCCAATAAACGAGCGTCAATGGGCCGTCTGTGATCCCTTGGAACAGGGTGCAACCTAGCCCATCCTTTAAGGGCTTTCTTAACCAGAAAGGATTTCGTAGGATCCGATAACCCTTGAACTCTAGACATGAAAGATATTCCTGCTAATGTGGACGACATAGACGCCTTGCTAAAACCTTCCTGATAACACCGCAACATAAACTCCTCTATGTCTGAACCCTTGGCCAACCATCGCCTACCAGAAATTACCAAATAATTCTCCCAGCGTTGCCACGCCAACCGGTAAGTCTTCAGCGTAGAGGGAGCTAGGGCCGCTTCAGCCAAAAATCTTAATCCGGACCGATCATCTGCCAAATATAAAATGGACAATCTATACCCACAGGATTAGCTCTCGGGGCCAGCGATCTAAACCGCACCCAGTCAAAGCGAGAAAGAGAGTCAGCAATCCCATTTTCAATACCCGGGACATGTTTAGCACGAAAATTAATGTCATAGTCCAAGCAACGAAGAACCAAAACCCGCAGTAAATTCACTGCTGGTTTAGAAGATGCACTCTGGCGATTAATTGCCTGGACCACTCCCAAATTATCGCACCAAAAAGAAACATTATGGCCTTTGAGCTGAGAAGCCCACAACTCCAGGGACACTATAATGGGGAATAACTCCAATACCAGTAAATTTTTTATCAAATCGCTGTCAACCCACTCCTGAGGCCAGGGAGCTGCGCACCATTCGCCTTGAAAATATGCTCCAAAACCTTTAGACCCGGAGGCATCCGTGAACAACTCTAAATCCCTGGTGGAAATAGGGGGAGGAGGCCAGATTCTAATGCCATTAAATCTTCCTAGAAAAGATGTCCAAATCAACAAATCCTGTCTAATCTCCTCTTTGAGTTTGATCAACGCATGCGGCCTGTTCATACCCGCCGTAGAAAGCTGTAGTTTTCTACAAAAAATCCTACCCATTGGAATAACCCTGCAAGCAAAGTTAAAAAGCCCTAACAGGGACTGAACTTCTTTCAATTTAAGAGAGGGGGAGGACAAAGCATTATCTATCAATCCTTTCAGCTTCATTATTTTGTCAGCTGGCAACCTACAGCAGCCCGCCCTTGTGTCTATCTCAATTCCCAAAAAGGCCAGACATGTAAGTGGACCTTCGGTTTTGTCCTGTGCTACTGGGACACCCATGACTGAGAACAGGGCCTGTGCTGAGAACAATAGATCTTTACACGTTGAGGACTCGGCCGGGCCCACAAATAAAAAATCATCAAGATAGTGAGCGATGCCCTCTTGTCCTGTCCCTGCCTGAATAGCCCAATGCAAAAAGGAACTAAAAGCTTCGAAATAGGCACATGACAGAGAACAACCCATGGGTAGACATCTATCCACGTAAAACCCTCCCTTAATTTGGAACCCCATATATTTAAAGGAATCTGGGTGAAGAGGAAGTAACCTAAAAGCGGATTCAATATCTAGTTTCGCCATGAGAGCTCCCGCGCCAAAGTATCTAACCATCGATAAGGCCTCTTCATATGATTGATAAACTACCGAGCTTATATCTTGATCAATAGCATCGTTAACCGACTCGCCCACTGGGTGCGACAGATGCTGAATTAGACGGAATTTACCCGGGACTTTTTTTGGAACAATCCCCACTGGAGAAATGACTAAATCTGATAAGGGGGGTGAGGTAAAAGGGCCGACCATGCGTCCTAGGCTAATTTCCCCGCAAATCTTTTCCTCCAGGACCTCCGGAAAAATATAAGCTGATTTTAAATTTCTCGTCGCCCTAGCTTTGACCGCTATCCTAATTGGTAACCGGAACCCGTAACGAAAACCCTCCCGAAGAAAAGAAGCCTGTTCTGTATAAGGATATAAATTAAGCCATCGTTCTAAGTAATCTATACGAATAGGAGAGGGGCCCTTAACCCATATTTCCGTCACTGCCGCGGCCTCTGCCGAGACCGGGGGCACTCCTCGGACACTCTTTGGCAGAATGCGGTCCGCGGCAATACGTACAACTGTGTCGATACCTACACGATTCCCCCCGCCCACAGGACGTATTGTTAAAGGCGAAACATCTGTTCTTAACAAACTGGGGAGCACTACGTCTCCCCCCTTGCGGAAACCGATTCCCTTGTGCCCCTGGACCAAACGCTAAACTAGCCCGATTAAGTTGCATCCAAATTTCGACATCCTTTACCCCCAGTGGCATGTTAACGCGACCGTCCACCCTCTCACGAAATAACTCATCATATTTAAGCCAGGTTCCAGGTCGATCATTAACAAACATCTCATTAATGAGGTGCATATATTTCCACACATCCTCATGAGCCTCCGGCCTCGTTTCGATATAGCAGGCCGCAAATGCACAATAACCGGTCACCCAATTGGAGAAGGTTTTATACGCTTCTTCGCCGATACCCCCTCTTTCACAAGCTGCATCTAGACCTTTTTTAGCTGCTTTCGTTATCTCGAACATGTTAACGAACCAACCCTTCCTAATCCTGTCCTTAATACTGGGCCGTAATCCTGCCAAGAGGGCCGTATTCTCACAAAGCACCATCGGGGCTTGGGGCGCTACAGACTTGACTGCCCCACCCCGTCTCCTACCCTGGGATCCAGACCTGCCAAAGTGTGTATTAAGTAACTTAATAAGCTTACGAGGACCCTCCCCCGGTGAAGAGGGAGAATCCTCGTCCGTGGAGGACAATGGGGGGCTATGTGTAAGTACATGTGGAATAATAACTTCTGACAACTCACCGCTGACGACAGCTTCTGCTTGCGTTCCGGATCCCGACGGCCTGGAAGGACCTGATACTGCTCCGACCTCTGCGGCGTCCGCCTGCTGAACTTCCAGTCCTGCCGGATCAGCTGCTGTCCTAGCGGCTTGCGACAGGCTATCCGCTGCGGCCAGCGGCCCCTCTGCCGCTCCCGGCCCGGCACCGACCACCTGTAATGTCTGAGCTTTCATCCCTCCAACCATGGCTTGTGAATCTGAAACAAGAGGCACGTTAGAATCTGACAGTCTAGCTTGGAACCCCATAGATGAGTCTACCGCCGACAAAGAACTATTGACTCCCAAGGACACATTATCTAACCCTAAGAATCCTGGGGGGGGGGGTCTGTTGAATGAAGCGTCTGGGTCACGCCCAGGACGAGGAGCTTCCCCCCGAAGGGGTATTAGGGGCACCGGGTAATAGTGCCTGTAGACCCCGGAGGGGATGGGGTAAGGAGGACCCTCCCCAGATCCTGACGGGAACAAAAACGGACCGCCCGCAGGTGGGTACGGCAAATCCCACGGGACCCGAGGGGGGGCAACCGCGTCTGAATGGAGGGGGGGGAGGGGGGAGGGGGGGAGGGGGAAAGGATGAGAGGGAGGGGGACAGGCCCTGGAACCCACCCCGGCCAAGGAACCCAAACCCGGGGAAAGGATAGAAGACCCAGAAAAAAGGGGGGCGGGACCCAGAGGATCCGCCGGTCGCCCTACCCCAGCCGGGGGAACCGGAATCTCTACCTGCCAGGAACCATGTGAACCCAGCCCGGTGACCCCGATAACGGGGACCAAGGGAAGGGGAGGGGGGGAAGAAAATGAAACATGTGCAGAAGGGGCGGGGGAGGGGGGAGGGAGGGGGACCCCAGGTATGGGGGGATCCCAGATGATGGGGCCCAAGCCTCTGTAGGAAGGCCCAGAACAGGCAGGAGGCCTGGGAAGGGGGGCTGCCCGAGGAGACTGGGAGGGAGAGGACTCCCAACCTCTGAAAACCCCACTAGAGACCAATGTAAGGGGGGGGGGGAGGGGGGGGGGCCGGGGTGAATGAGAGAACCACTTAGTGGAGGTGGCGCTAAAGGCTCTACCTCCGCTACAGACAAGGGCTCCGCCGGAGGGAGCGGGATAAGCCCGCCAGGCTGGACCGCCTTCTGGCGCCTTCCCCTATTGACAGAGGCTCTGGAGGAGGAGGGGGGGGGGAGAGGCGCTGCGGGACCCCTTGCGTGAACAGGCAGCTGCAACGGAGGAGGGGGCCCCCGCTGGACGGAGAGACGGGGAGGAAGTGCGGGGAACAGGGTCAGGACCCGCCTCGCGATACCTGGAGGGGGCACTGCGCACGCGGCTGGGGCGAGACATGGGAAAAGGACGGAGGCAACCTACAGACAGGAGGAAACACTTGGAGAAAAGGAGGTAAGAGGGAGAAGGGGAAAATAACGGAAAACGGAAAACGGGGAGAGTGTAGGAGGGGGGGGGAAGGAAGGGGAGAGGAGGATGGAAGGAGAAAGAGGAGGAAGGAGGGAGAGAAAAAGGGGAAGGAAAAGAAATAAAGGAAGGATGGAAAACACAGACACAAACACAGACAAGACACAAAGGACAAGGACAATACACAGAGATAATACGATACCACGACGTTCACTCCAAGGCCTGAATCCACCGCACCGCTGACAGCTAGGGATCCAACTGCACAGCTAGGAATCCGGAAACAGAGAGGGGAAAATGGATGACAACCAACACCTATATAAAACAAAACCACCCCCCTCTCTCTACCTATTGGTTCAAATATATACAAGCCCATAGGCTAAACACCTAATCACTCACCCACGTGATTTTAACTGCGTTCAGGCTGATGGCCACACTTCTCAAATGCTAATATGTATTTTTTGTCTGTGTATATCTAATATATATATATATATATATATATATATATATATATGTATAGATAGAAATATAAATATATGTATAGATTAGAGATGTTCACTGACCCCCATGTTCTGGCTTTGGTTTTGGATCTGGATTAACTTCATGTTTTGGTTTTGGCAAAACCGCCCTTGTGTGTTATGGTTTTGGATCCCGATTTTTTTCTAAAAACCTGATTTCTTGTTGCGTAAATCACATATTTTTGCTTTCCCCCCCCCCTACATTATCAATAACCTCAATAACACTAATTTCAAGTCATTTGCAATCAATTTTGACCACGTCACAGGTCACAATATTATTTTCAAACACTTTCAAACAAAGACTGCAGCGACCTGATTGGATGCTAAGCGACAGAGCAATGACACAAACACACAGCAGTTCATAGCACATCTAGGAAACATTGGCACACAGCAGTGGCAGAAAAGAAAAGTGGTGCAAGATGGAATTGTCCTTGGATCATGAAATCAGTTATGGTTCATTTGATCGCTCCACCCATTCCCCGGGATGCGTGCTTTTATCAGACCCAGACAAATCCAGGGTGCCACACAATGCACTAAAACGAGCATTTTTAATTCACAGCAAAAAGCAAGTTCATAACTGAGCTTCGAATCAGCCCCAATTCCCAAACAATGATAATATAGTTAGGTACCTTTGACATAAAGTGCAGATTACAAACACTTTGTGCAATACTGATGAAACAGCAGCAAAGTGGAAGGTAATACATATACACATCTATTTAGACATCCATGCTTACATTACTGTGGCTTTACAAACACTACAAATGGCTAGACAGCTGTTGTCAGGATTTTGGTAAAAGTAGTTCCACAAATAAGAGGTGGATTTTTTTGGTCTTATGTCCAGGCATAACAATGGCCTTCTTCTTATAAAGTGCAAGAACTGCTTCCACTGGTGCAGGAATTACCCAAACAACATCATCCTCATCAACATCCTCAATAGCGCCCTCGTCAGCTACACAAATATCCCCCTCATCCTGTTGAAATTCCAAAGTGGCATCCTCAATTTGTGTATCACCGGCTACACTTGGGCTGTTTATCCACACATCTGCAGAAATGCTGAAAGGGGCCTTCTTTATGGGTACACTATCTGGCAGGTCAGGAATACACACAGCACTCGTGGATAGACTCTCCTCCGGAATTTGTGTCATTTCTGAATCTGAACATACATTTTCCTCTAATGCCTTACTGTTTTTTTCCAGCTCTGCCAGCCCTATTGCTATTTCAGCAATGACAATTAGCAATGGAGCAATGGAGCTCTCCTCTTTGTGTGTTACCTATATAATACAGTACAATGTGACTGCAGATTTAGAACACCAAGCCTGTCAGACCTATTATTTCTGTTTCAGCAATGACAATTAGCAATGGAGTAATGGAGCTCTACTGAATGTCACTGGAACACTGCTACCCCTCCTCTTTGTTTTCTATCTATGACGCTGCCCAAATTCACTAAAGACTGCCAAGAACTGTGCTACCCCTCAGTGTCCCTCTGTGAAATGGCGCTGGGTCGCCGTGGAGGACGTTACTTATAGAATCCAAAGCTCACGAGATCCGACGACGTAACAATGACTTTTGCCTCGCTTTCAATTCCGATGCTTGGATCTGCTAAGATTGGGTGTGTTCGGTTCTCGGGGAACCAAGCCTGAGCATCTCTAGTTTTATGTAATGACAAAATTTTAATAAAAATATTTGACTAAAAATTTTGTAATTTTTTTTTCTCCAAATAAAAACGTGTCACAAAATACTACACAGGGGCGCACGCAGGGGGGGTTTGTGAGTCTCCAGAAACCCCCCCCCCTCTGTGGATCGGTCGGGCAAAATGATCTTTTAAAAGCAGCCAAATAGTTTTTTACTTACAGCAACGCCGCAACGCTATGTGTATATATATATATATATATATATATATATATATAAAAATATATATATATATATATATATATACAAGTTAACCCGTGCATGATACTCATGCATTCTAGTCAAATCAAGCTACTTAAGGTGTTAAAAAGGTTCTTGTCATGCATTTGGGGCTAGGCCAGGCCTCCTCAGGGGAAGAACGTTACTTCCCGATGTAACCGCCCTTTTTTAACATGGTTTTGTCCACATGTCACGACCTCATCATTTTTCTCCATCACCTCATCCTTCATCTTTATCGCCACATCTATCCAGATGTCTATCCAGACACAAGGATCTCTCTCAGCGGTCCTGAGTATCACACTCCTCTCGCTCTGTCACCCCCGGCAACCACCAACCACTCCCCACTGTCACCCCCGGCAACCACCAACCACTCCCAACTGTCACTTCTCCTTCAAGAAATATATATATATTTTTTTTAAATCTTTATAAACACTTTTAACAATTAACAAATTAAATTAACAAATTAAAAACATTTTAGTATACCAAATTTCAGCTCTTTCTGAGTTTTTTTTCCCACACACACTAAGAATTTAGTAGGTCAGTGTATAACTTCGCCCAGCAGGTGGCGCTGCAGCTTGCTTTTTTTTTCACACACACACACACACAGACTAACACACGCCACTAGGCTTTTATATTATAGATATATATATATATATATATATATATATATATATATATATATATATATATAGTCCAAACTTGTCATGTTATAAATGTTTTTTATTTATTTTTTTGTTTGTTTTTTTCATGTACATTAGCAATGTTATTTTTAATGTGTGTTATGCTATTTTGATGTGGGGTATCAGTGTTAGTTTTAGGGGCATATTCAATTGTTAGCGAGTTCGCCGAAATACTCGCGCTCCAAAAATATTACTGTTAATACGGTAATATCTCACTGAATTTCAGCTCGCGGCTCCCTGAGCCGCGTGCTGAAATCCAGCGAGTAAATTACCGTATTAACGGTATTTACGCGCAATATTACCGTATTAACGGTAATACTTTTGGAGCGCGAGTATTTTAGCGAATTCGCTAACAAATGAATATGCCCCTTAATGTGGAGTATCATTGCTAGTTTTAATGTGTGTTATCAATGCTATTTTGATGTGCGGTATCAGTGTTAGTTTTGTTGTGGAGTATCATTGCTAGTTTTAATGTGTGTTATCAATGCTATTTTGATGTACGGTATCAGTGTTAGTTTTGTTGTGGAGTATCATTGCTAGTTTTAATGTGTGTTATCAATGCTATTTTGATGTGCGGTATCAGTGTTAGTTTTCATGTGGAGTATCATTGCTAGTTTTAATGTGTGTTATCAATGCTATTTTGATGTGCGGTTTCATTGTTAGTTTTAATGTGGAGTATCATTGCTAGTTTTAGTGTGTGTTATCAATGCTATTTTGATGTGCGGTTTCATTGTTAGTTTTAATGTGGAGTATCATTGCTAGTTTTAATGTGTGCTATCAATGATATTATCTTATTGTGGCGCTTTATTTTTTAAGTTGTATTTTTGCTTTGTTCAGAATTCAACTATTTGGAAACCCCCCCTTAAAAATCCTGCATTTGCCCCTGCTACAGTACTTTGCAACAATGAACTGATCTGTGGTTGAGAGTACATTTCAAGCAATGCACATAGCAGACAAATTATCTGTTAATAGAACTCCCGATCCTGTTTCTTTGGTAACAGCAATAATCTTCTCAAAATTATTAAACATTTGAAGGTTTCAAAATAGTTAAATTGTTTGATAAAACAAAATCTTGTTCAGTCTGATTTCAGTTCAGCGTATTTTCTTACCACATCTGAAGAGTTTGGTTGTGATGTGGTCTCTAATGACAGGTAGTTCTCATCTAAAAGGATTTTCAGCTTTCTAGAGTTTGGGACATAGCTATTCATAGTATATCAATAAAAAGCAAAACTCACTAGCCTTTCAGTTGTGTAAAACAGAACTAGTTTTTACTAATAGAAGAAAATCCTTAAAAGTAATTTAATGGTTTCAAAGCCTAGATACTTTTTCTCTGTTGGATAATTTTTATATAATATGTAAATAATATATCTTGATAACAGAGTTCACTTATGTAGCTATTAGTTAATTTCCTTTTAATATATATTTTTCTAATGAAAAAGTTAAATGATGTATATCTTAAACATTCAAAGTATATTAAGTGAGCTAGTAATCAAAAGAGCTGCATTTCTTGCAAGAAAATGATCATATTGTTTCTTTTTCATTATCTATATGAATGATGTGGTTTTTAGTTTAATGACTCAACGTATGAATGCTCCTTAATTGTACTTTGTATTCAAAACTATTAATAACTGTTGTACAACAAAAATAGAAATAAACAGCTACTTCGTTTTGTTCAAATTAATGATAAGCAACATGAATATTTTCAAGTGCCCTATGTTTTGCCTTTGGCCACTGAAAGACTATACGTTACATATACAGTTAAGCATTGGGGACCGTAAAGAGACAATCATTAACTAACATCCATAATCCATCCTGTGTAAGGAAAAAGTGGGAAAGAGGAGAATGTCTAGAGCAGTTGGTCAGCCAAATAGATAGAATTGAAAGAGGAGGGGTAGCAGTGTTCAACAAAGTCTACAGTGACATTCAGGAGAGCTCCATTGGTAATTCTCATTGCAGAAAAATACAAATACTAGTGCTGTCAGGGTTGGTGTAATTCGGCAGTCAAATTCTACTGTGTTCTATAGGTAACACACAAAGAGGAGAGCTCCATTGCTCTATTGCTAATTCTCATTGCAGAAAAAAACAAATACTAGTGCTGGCAGGCTTTTCTTGTGACTTTGCAGTCAAATTGTATGGTGTTATAAAGGTTACACAAAGAGTAGAGCTCCATTGCTCCATTGCTAATTACCATTGCTGAAATACAAATACTAGGCCTTGCAGGCTTTTCTTCTGACTTTTCTTTTCTGCCACTGCTGTGTGCCAATGTTTCCTAGATGTGCTAGGAATTGCTGTGTGTTTGAGTCATTGCTCTGTCGCTTAGCATCCAGCCAGGTCGCTGCAGTATTTGTCCGAAAGTGTATGAAAATAATAATGTGACCTGTGAGGTGGTCAAAAATGACTGCAAATTACTTAAAATTAGTGTTATTGAGGTTAATAATAATATAGGATTAAAAAAGAGTACAATTATGTGATTTTAGCATATTTTAGCAATTTTTCTTAAAAAAATACAGATCCAAAACCGAAACACACAAGGGCTGTTTTGCCAAAACCAAAACACAAAGCTAATCCAGGTCCAAAACCAAAATCAAAACCACTTCACGCGGGTCAGTGAGCATCTCTAATATTTATTCATATGCTAGCATTTCATTAATTTATGTTAAGTAATAACTGTATTGTAATGTGTTAGTCAAATTGTGTGTGGTGACCGTCTGTGGTGCCAAAATGTATATACGTAGCCAATGTAGAGTAAGAGCGTACCAAGTTCAAACGCAGCTTTGGGCATCTCAAAGGTACATATTTTTCTGCCGTATCACTTGCACCAGCTACAAGTCGGAAGTAGTGGCCATAACTAATGATGACGCCTACATATGAATGCTGGAACATCAGGAGCATGCATTTTACATTTTATGTACAGTAGACATCATAACATCCTAATAATACCGCTTTCATACTGCCGCCCCGGCAATATCCCGGGTTTTTCAAGCCGGGTTTTTGCCGGGGCTCAGAGCGTCCCAGCTCAGAAACACCATTCATACTGCACCTCGGACCCGGGAATTTCCCGGGTTGACCCCATTCATACTGCACAAGTCTGTGCCCTGGCAATTTGTGGGAGTCATCACCAGAGCAGTTTTCATTGGCTGAAAACATTTTTTTTTTTGTAATAGTCTGCTTTTCTGCTGTTTTGTCCATTAAGATGTGTGAGTGTATCTTATAAGATATTTTAATTTTTATTGTTCCATTGTATCATTTGTATAAACAATCAGACATTTCTTCAGTGTTTCCACCAATTCCGTTCTGTACTGCTCACCGCTCCGTACTTTACTTTAGTCACCTATGTAAAGTATGTGCGACCTTTCTATTTCGTTTGTTTCTTATAGTGTGGATGATAGAAGTAGTTGTTTCAGTCCATACTGTTGTTTTCCTCTCGGTTTTTTTTTCCTGGTTTTATGTATGCAGTTAATGTAAATATTGTGAGCATTACAGGTCAATGCAGTGTTGACACTGTGACATCATCCTCCAGAGACAGGCAGACAGCCAATCAGCTTGTTTTCTGTGCAACCCGGGTTGAAAAACCCGGGTTGCACCATTCATAGTGCAGGCATCCCGGGTCCGACCCGGGAATTACCCCTCGATAAATCCCGGGTTGAAGACCCGGGTTTTTAGACCCGGGATTTTTGACTTGTACCATTCATACTGCACCAAGACCTGGGTCGTTTGAGCTCGCCCTGGCAAAAATGCGGGATTTTGCTGCAGTATGAATGGGGTATAACTGTGCCCAAGATCAGAGGTGAGACCCCACAAAACTTCAGAGTTATCACCAGTGCTTTTTTTGTAAGAAAAAAGGTGCCGGAACTCACATCACATAGTCATCACTGTACACACACCCACACACGTCAGTTGTGTAACGATACATAACGGTCGCCGCCCGCAGTAAGCTCTCAGTGCGCAACCACACGACCAATCACAAGCTGAGCAGCGCCACAAGCCGAGCAGTGCCATCACAACAAGCCGGACAATGTACGCATGCATCGGACTTGACACACAAGCAGCCTGCATGCACCGCTTAATGATTTTGCCGCCGACCTGCTACGCTCGACAGGGTGATTCAAGTCCACGTGGACCAAACATGAAATGTTCAAAAGTTACTTTTAAAACTTAGAAAATCCAAAGAAGGTGCCGGAACTGAGTTCCAGTGAGTTCTATGACAAAAAAAGCACTGGAACTTCTCACCATCCCTTCCTAGAGTGGAAAGAAAAAGGTGTTACACAATCATTAGTGGTGCAAGAATTTTAAAATGGCTTAAAGATAAAAAATAAAGGGACTCTGTCATGCATAATTTACCTGGTAGAAATTTTAATTATAGTAGCATTTATATGGCCTAGTTGAGTCTCAATAACTGAGCATGCAAACGTTCTGAATTAGCTTCCTGAAAAATGTCATAACAGTTTACTCTGGACATCAACACTAGATTCTTCAATTATGGTTACTAATATTGCAGCTAAACTGGTCCATATTACCCTCGATACCTGCGCTGTGATTCAGAATTTAAATTGACACGTTGCCTGCATAGAGAAAAAATTGGTGCAGGCGGGCTGGCGGGGAGCACAGCGCCCCTTGACCACGCTTACCGGCCATGTTCCTCCAGCCCTGCCTATAGATCTATTACATATATTTAAAAAATTCCACAAAAAGTTGACTATTCATTTTAGAGATGCACAAATACCCTAGACAATGTATATTTTTAACATATTGTGTATTTATCTTTACAAAAAGCTACTGTAATTGCATTCCTTTTACAGGGAAGGCCACAGTATGCCATAAATAAAAAACAACTTGTCGTTACCTTTACGCAATACTTTAATAACACTATTTTCAGCAGACAAAACCATAAAAGTGCCAATTACTATATTTATGACAGACATGCAATTGTTGCTTTCACAATTATACTTGAATAGCAGAGAAGAGACTGTAAACTCCGTTACTATGACAACAACCACCACCTAGGCTACAACAAAATGGTCTCAGAGGCCGAATGAGTTAAAAAAATATTGTGAAAAAATAAGTAAAATATATTTTTAATGTAATTCGCTGGCATGAAGATCTGTAACAATATCTGCTAGGCTTTTAACTTCTTATGATGTTTCCTGCACATGTTGCTTACATAAAAGCTTCTATTTTTATTGCTTGAACTTCAGTAATGGGAGCTGAGGTAACAGGTGAGGACTTTTTTTCACTGTCTCAGTAAAATTTAAGATTCTTAAGGGCATCTTTATGCTCTCTAGCTTCCTATGAACTTTGAGAAAACCTTTATTGAAATCTCTGCTATACCGATCAGAAGGCTTTATAAGCATTAAAAAAAACTTAGTCCAATCATTGATTGTTATTTCAACCTTTGGGTATATCATTGTGCCAAGTGCAGTAAAACTTGGATCTCATATTACTTTCCATATGTCTATTTATGACCACATAGCAATCGACAAAATGTGTTGCTGGGTTGAATTTCCTTTTTGCACATTACTCAACAAAAAAACCTACTTACTAAAAGCAATATATGCAAGTAAGCTTTTACATTCCATCTCTCATTTGAGATTTTTTTTTTTTGCTTGCTTATGCTAGGTGAGGTGAGGATTCATTAACTCCTTCATTTCTACAGGGAGCAGCTGTGCGTTATACTGTAATTTATCACTGTTCACACAGGACTTAAGGGTTTAGCATACTTGATGAATGTTCCTGAATGGAACAGTTCCACATCCTGTTATAGTCTGTTTCTAAGTTACCTCAGGAATTGTATTCCGCTTACAGTGTAGTACTAGATTTTTTTTTTTACATAAAACACTTATGGTATTAGTTAAATTGTAATTCTTTTTAAAAAGATGCTTTGGGCCTCAGGAATTATTTTATTTACCCTCTGGCTATACTTGAAGAATAAGAATGATTGTATGTAGGGCTCAGGTTAAAAATATGGGGATCAGCATCAGAAAGCAAGCTGGGCCCCAAACTTGGGTGCAGTAAAAATCTAAAAATTGTGTACTGTCAGCCCTTTCCTCATACAAGTTGTACTGTGTACTGCAGAGGTGCTCAACTCCAGTCCTTATGTATCAGTAGCAGGTCATGTATTCATATATTTTTTTTATCATACACCAGTCAATTAAGCTTTTTTTTCGGTCAGTAATTATCCCACCTGTTTCTACAGACAGAAATCTTGAAACATGGCCTGTTGGTGGCATTGAGGACTTTAGCTTAGCAACCCTAGTGTACTGTCAGCACTTTCCTCACGCAGATTGTACTGTCAGCACTTCTGTATAGATGTGCCCCGCTGCCATGCCTAGGAAGAGGGCAAAGATGATGTGTCCCCTTGAAGTGCCTGTGAAGAGGGCAAAGGCAGAAGAAATGGAAATCTACTCACCGTTCCTGTGTTCCAGCGCCGGTGAGTACTTTTCTTCTTCCGCAGGTCCGGGCAGCAGTGGGCTCACCTCCCCACTGCTGGCCAACCGGCAGCCGGATGAGTGAGCCAATCCCGGCTCACCTCGGGCCATTTGAATTATTACCGCCTCGGCAAGCCAATCAGCACTTGCCGGTGGTTGTTTAAGCCACCAGGCGCTGCCATCTTGAGTTCAGTCCGTCGGCGGAGCCAGATTGAGTGGACGTCGTGGGACGTCAGCTGCCCAGAAGCAAGAAGAAGACGGCGAAGGTAGCAGGGTGCACTTTTCAGGGCAAGGAGCTACCCTGCCAAAAGAATAGAGCGCCGTAGACGTCGGCGGGGAGCGCTTGTATGGGCTAGGAGCGCCCCCACCCAGAATACAGCCACGCCGAACAGAAGAAGAGGCGCCGTCGGCTGAAGGGTCTGGAAGACCCGGAAAAGAAGGCGTCGGAGACAAGTTGAGTACCTCAGTACTTGAGTACCTGAGTACTTAAGTATACTTACCTGCGCGGAGCAGGTAAGTATACTCTGCGCAGTTAGGTCAGGAACAAGGCCCGGGGGCACTGTTGGGCACTAGGCCCGTGGCCACAGATAGAGGGCACAAGGCCCTATTCAGTTGGGCATAAAGCCCATAGGTAGAAAAGGGCACAAGACCCTAGTGTTAGTAGGGCTTAAAGCCCATAGTTGGGGCACAAGTCATTAGTTAGGTGGGCATAGAACCAATAGACAGAATGGACACAAGGCCCTAGTTAGCTGGGCTCAGATCCCATAGTGAGAAAGAGCACAAGGCCCTGTAATGCGAGGGGTACAAGGCTCCAGTAGGTAAAGCCAGGGCACCAGGCCCTTATAGGCAGAGCGGGCGTGAGAGCCCTGAGTTAGAATAGGGCACAGGACCCAGAGGTGTAAGTGGATCTAGGTTATAGTTCTAGGCAACAGTTGAGCAACAGGCTCCTGTTACTGCTATACAAACTGGCTGGTTGGGTAGCAGAGGTAAGTGTATCTCGTTGTTAGCCTTCAAGATACAGCAGCAAAGTGTTATTGAGCCTGTGTGGTGAAATACAGTATCGTGCATTGTATTTGGTTGTGCTCTGTATGTTTATTTACAGGTGCAAGTCGTCAGCCCCCCATTTAAAGTAAGCACTTGTTTCCTACTGTAGTACTGTGATTTTCTGTGTCTGTGGGGACAAGGGGTAGATAGAGCACACACGTAGTGAGCATTAGGACACACAGTAGTCTTCCCGTCCCGTAGGTCCCCGGGGTTACAAAGGAATTACTGAACCAGTGATTGGGCACTTCACTGGCAATGCAGCACAGCCCTTTTGAGTTCCAGGGGATGGGTCCACTGGTTCCAATTGGGTGTCCCAGTCTGAGTTCTGGCAGGTTCCCTGGCGGTTCCATATTTGGGTGGTGTTCCACTGGAACACTTAAGACGGTGGTGTTCCACTCGAGTTCCGGCAGTGGCCACTGGCGGTTCCGAGCGGAAGTCGCTACCCTGGTGGTGTGTTGCTCCAGTGAGCCCTGGTCGTGCAGGTGCCAACTGGTCCTTGGGAGTTTGTGAGTGACCCTATAGTGAGAAGATTGTCTTCTTGGTATGACCTGGGTGACCGACAGGGTCAGCCCTAGAGTAGAAGGTGAACACCAGCTGGTGTTTCCCGCAGGTAGAGGGAGGAGGTCTAGGGAGTGCACTACACACACCCAGTATCTAGCGAAGTTGCGCACATTAGTTGTTTGCTTTAGGGTCAGGGTGCCCATTGTTAGCTAGTGCTAGTTGTGTGGGTGGTACATCCTAGCCCCACTGGTAGAGTAGAGGGAGTCTGTGTTGTTTTCTGTTCACAGGTGACGGAGAAAAGCAGGAGAACAGGGACCGGAAGTTGGAGTGCCCGGTGAGTATTACTCTCAATTCCTACGTCTGGTTAGGCCCTCACCGAGGGGTTAGTTGGGTATTTGGGGCGGGACTGTTCCCGCTCCCAAATATTCATAGTCCCGCGCCCTTGGCAATAGTAAAACGAGGTGATGGCAGATGGGGTTGAGTGAAGGTCTCTTCTCCTTGCCATAGCCTCGGACAGTCTCTTTCTGGTAAGCATGGGTTGTAATTTGTTTTTCTTCCCCAGAGAGAAGGGGAATGAGGTGACGGAGGTACAGTTGCTGGCCTGCCAAAAAGGGAAAGAACAGGACGTCAAAGCGGAGAGCAGCTGGGATGAATCCGAAGCGGACGGAAGGTGGTCATCGTTTGGAAGGTAAGGTGTACTTGCGTTTTATGTACTTTCCCTTAGATTTGCCCTCATTCAAGATGGCCGTGAATGCCTCATGAAGTTTCCATCTTGGATCTCTGTTATGAACTTGCCCTTACAATAGCCCTTATCCAAGATGGCCAGGACTGTCTCATGAAGATTCCATCTTGGATCTCATTTCCTGTTTGGGCCTAGAAAAGGCACTTCCTGTTTTGAAGCCTTTGCCTGAGTATTGTGTTTGTATCTGAACCAGATGCTTCCACAGAACCTTGCTCCCTTGTGATTTGGACTACAATTACTTGATACTTCTACCAGACCTTTATCTGTCTTGAGACTTTGGACTTTTCTTGTTGGACACTTGAGATTATTTATATATCAAAATAAATTCTGTTTACTACAGAACTACCTGGTTATTGGGTTCCGTTTGTGATACCAAAAGTGCAAAAGTGCGTCTGTCCTGTTCCCCACTAGCGTTACACTTCCCTCACACAGACTGTACTGTGAACTGTCAGCATCTTGCTCATACAGATTGTTCTGTCTACTCTTAGCACAGTGTTGGCTAACCTGTGACACTCCAGGTGTTGTGAAACTACAAGTCCCAGCATACCCTTCCAGCTATTAGCTGCTATATATTGGCAAAGCAAACTGGGACTTGTAGTTTCACAACACTTGGAGTGTCACAGGTTAGCCAACACTGTGTTTGCACTTTCCTCACACAAATTGTACTGTCAGTACCTTCTTCATACAGGTTGTACTGAGTACCGTCAGCACTGGCCTCACAGCACTTTCGTCATACAGGTTGTTCTATTTACAGTCAGCACTTTCCTCACACCGGTTTTTCTATGTACTCAGGAGCGAACGGAGGATTGTCGGGGGGGGGTTTCCCCCCCGACCCAAAAAAAACCCCACCCCCCGCGAGAGCTGCTGCGCATGCGCAGCAGCTCCGTTTCTTCAGCGCTGTCCTATACAGCAGCCGCGGCGCTGTCTAAGAAGCGTCCGCGGTGGTGCTGTATACACTACAGCACCGCTGCGGATGCTTCTTTGACAGCGCCGCGGCTGCTGTATAGGACAGTGCAGCTATAGCGGCCACTTAGTTAGCGCAGGGGGGGGGGTTTCTGGAGACTCAGAAACCCCCCCTGCGTGCGCCACTGGTACTGTCAGCACCTATCTCACACAGACCTGTCAGCACTTTCCTCAAGCAGATTGTACTGTATACCCAGCACTTTCCTCATACAGGCTGTACTGTATACTGCAGAGGTGCTAAACTCCAGCCCTCATGTACCAGCAACATGTTATGTTTTCAGGATTTTTTAAATCATGTACAGGTGAGTTAAGCTATGTTGCTGGGTCAGTAATTATCCAACCTTTTCCTACAGACAGAATTCGTGAAATATGATCTGTTGGTGACATTGAGGACTTTAGTTGAACATCCCTAGTATACTGTCAGCACTTTCCTCATACAGGTTGTTATGTCAGCACTTTCCTCACACAAACTGAACTGTGTACTGTCAGCACCTTCCTCACACAGGTTGTACTGTGTACTGTCAGCTCCTTCCTCATATAGGTTGTTCTGTTTATGCTCAGGACCTCTCCTCACACAGGTTGTACTGTCAGCTCCTTCCTCATATAGGTTGTTCTGTTTATGCTCAGGACCTCTCCTCACACAGGTTGTACTGGGTACTGTCAGCTCCTTCCTCATATAGGTTGTTCTGTTTATGCTCAGGACCTCTCCTCACACAGGTTGTACTGTCAGCTCCTTCCTCATATAGGTTGTTCTGTTTATGCTCAGGACCTCTCCTCACACAGGTTGTACTGGGTACTTGTGACAGAATGGACCTCCTATGCCTCCCTGTGCATGTTGCAGGAAACCGGTTGGGCTTGCCATGCCACCGTCCCCGTTCCTTTATCCCAAATGCACCAAATGCAGTATGAGAAGGTGCCGGTGAAGGAGCCTTCCACCACAAGGCTCCTTCACCGGCACCTAGAACCGCTTCCTTCTGGGTAACTCTTGCTGCTAGTGTACCCCCTTGCTGGGCATTTAGGCTGGTAAACATGACCTCTTCCTTTAGATCAGGTTTTCTGGGGATGGTTCCCCTGGCCTATCACACTAGCCAGAGCTTCAGGGTAGCAGGCAGAGTGTTGGCACTGGATACTGGGTCCCAATCTCAGAACAGCCAGATAACAGGATTAGATTGGTCTAATCTGTAGGTCACAGGAATTTCCGCATGTAAGTAAGCCTCAAAGCAGGATTTTAAAGCAGTGATGTTTTATTAGCTCAAGTAGCCCTTATAAGGCCAGTTACACGCCACTTTGTGGTACTAATGTTCTTTCTGGAAGTTACAGATGAAATGGTACATTACATGGTCAAACAGTGCTCTTTTTATACAGATTCTGACATTTATGTGGGCAGATGGCAACCCAGACCCTGTCCCAGCTGGCACAGCATCTGATATATCACATTCAATAATTACCATTAATCTAGGAATTCCTAAAACTTGCTGTCTACATTGTTCAGAGGTTTCCTTTCTCTTTAACAAGACATAATAACAGGAAACGACCGCCTGCTGTGCTTTCAGGCTAAAAAGACCTGTTGGTCACCCACATATAAAAGAGGTCTAATTAGCCTACTTGTTTTTTCTTCTAGAAAAGTTACAAATCCAAATCATGACATATTGTCTCAGAAATCAATACATTTCCATACAAAATATATATCAATGCAAAAATACGTACATTTGCAATGATATAAATTGGCGCACTGTGCTATTTATTTAAATAAATGTATTTAGTTATTTATAAGTGATTCAGCCACACTACCATCAGCAATTTCCTCATACAGGTTGTACTGTGTACCGACAGCACCTCCTTCATACTGGTTGTACTGTGTTCTATCGGCACTTTCCTCATACAAGTTGCACTGTGTACTGACAGCACCTCCCTCATACTGCTTGTACTGTGTTCTGTCGGCACTTTCTTCATACAGGTTGTACTGTGTACCATTAGCACCTCCCTCGTACTGGTTGTACTGTGTTCTGTCTGCACTTTCCTCATAAAGGTTTACAACTTCCAGACACTTGATATGTAAGAAAGAGCATTTTATGTGCAGAAAGTACCACAATGTAGTAAAGACCTTCAAAGGCACAAATGTGGCACATGTAATAAAGACCGTTTCACTGTCTCTTTACTTTCTTGAATAATATAAGACATAAATGAGGCTCCAACAAGCAGTAATTTAGGATAAATGTATAATTCTATTTAAGAGGGTTCCCAAAGTCATAGTAGGCAGGACTTTGTAATGACATTTTTACTTTTTACACCATGTGCATTTACATCTCGACCAGACATTTCTATGCATTAGCTTGGGAAATATTTACATTTGTACAAGAATAAAATGCTCTGCGCACCCCCTTACTCTCAGCAATAGGCCTGCAAATAGCAGTAAGACTCTGCTACAGGCTAAAAGGCAGCTTTTTACATCGACAAAGAAAAGAACAACTGAGGGTCTGTGAGGTCAAGTAATATGGATTTAAACGAGCTGGAAGCATTCATATTTCATGAAACAAGGAGGGTGTCAGACTGTAAAGGCAGTAGTGCAGTACTAAAATGTTTACTAATTCTTTGCTTTTTTAGCTTTATTGTGTCCGTGTAACTGATCAAGTAACCATCTCTCCTGCTCATCTACCCCTTCTGTAAATGAAGGGGTAAATGGGCAGGAGAGATGACAAGCTCCTTGTAGAGCAGTTGAAGTAGGAACTCAGTGGCTCAGTAAATGTTCCCGGGATCCTGGTGTTATAACACAGACATAACATGTTTGTTTGTTTTTTCAAATAAATGAGGTTGCTTATAAACTAAAGTAAACACAGACTCACATCTTCTTCAGAAAGAAAATAAAGGGTGACCCAGCTTGATCCAGAATATTAAAGAACACCTGTCACATGGTTGCCAAGCTTTTAAAAGTGTCCCAGGGACACTTTGCCGCTGAACCGCTGCATCTCAGAAAATCAAAAACAATCTGGTCTTCACGAAATTGGAACACTACAATCCACATTATGTCATACATAGTGAATTTCATTTCAATGTAGCTTTTTGCATTTTTAATGCTCTGTTTTAATAACTGTTGACCATTTAAAGTCTAGAGAGTAAGAATAATTAATAATTACAATATAGAAGCAGCAGCACTGATACCCCACTTACCTTATCGCTAACGGGGGTATATCGCTGGAGAAGGCGGCGTCTGTGGGGTTTGGGTGCCTCGGGCACCCAGTATACTTCCACAGTCAGGGACAAATATTTCCAGGGACAAAACTTTAAACAGGACAATTGACAACTGTAGCTATAAGTCATTTTAACCATTGCTGCGTCAGGGGAGGGCTGGCAAATTTCAGCCCGGGGGACAAAACTCAACTCAGCAGCCTATTTTGAAGAAAAAAATGCAGATGGACCAGTGACCCAGTCAAAGGTAGCCCATCATGGGACCGACCCGGGGGCCAGTGGTGCTTTGTCATTGCTTTATTTTTATTTTTCTATAGAGTTCATATAATATTTATGCAATCCTGTATACACATTTTGTTACACCTTGCTTCTCCTGGCACCTAGCCATTCGGACTTCTTAAAGCTCCCTGCCAGTGAACATACTGAAGGTGGCTTGTCTACAGAGCTGAACCACCTCAGACCGGACTTTGATTGACTCTGTGGCCCAATGGTAGAATCTGAAGCTCATGTGAGTGCTCGAGAGAACTCCACTTCATCTCATCTAATTTGGTGACATTAAGGATCTTAACTTGAGAAACTTCTTATTTCAGTCTCCTGTACAAAACCATGTTAGAATGCAAGGGGTGCAAGTTAGTATTCTGTTTTGCACATAAGTTAAATACTGACTGTTTTTTCATGTAGCACACAACTTTAAATGTCAGTGTACAAATAAGCTATCAAGTATTTGTGTGCTACATGAAAAAACAGTCAGTATTTAACTTATGTGCAAAACAGAATACTAATTTGCACCCCTTCAGGAGACTGAAATAAGAAATTTCTCAAGTTAAGATCCTTAATGAATCAGGCCCCTACAGAGGTACATAAAGACCTTTACAGACCAAACAGGGAACACACTAAAAACAGAAGGAAGTGCAAAATGTGATAGACCTGGACTTCCCAGAACATGCAAAAGGCTTGTGGACACAAGTATTTGCAGAGACCTTCCTGCAGGATTTATTAGCTTTTTCCTTCTCCAACTGTTATGTGGTGGATCAGTTACCCATCCCTGATGGCCCACTTAAACCATTCCTGATGTGGCTTCTTGATTATTGGTGTAGAGACCTAATCCTTTCAGAGGCCTGTGAGAAAGTGAAGCTTATAGAGAATGTCAACATTTCTATGTTCCTAGATTTCTCTCAAGAATTCCAACATCAGAGTGACATCTTTAATAATATCCACAAACTCAACAGAGAGAAAAGTATATGGTGTGCAATGCTTTTATGTGCAGGCTTTGGGAGAATCCACTTTTTCATTTCATCTAATGAGGTTGCCACCTTGCTGGATTTCCTAGGCTGAAGGCACATCTCTCTGTTAGCCCTGTGGTGTGATAGCCCTATTAGGAGTTAGTTAATTTCTTAAGTTCTCAGCCCACAAACCTCTGAAGTTGGCTGATCCACACCACCATGGAGTGTGCAGAGGAAGCCACTGTGCTGAAAAGACTCAAATGGCAGACTGTTACTTTGTTCTGCTGTTGTTTCCCTCTCTACCCATGAGAGCACAAATTGCAGCTTGGATACAAAGCACTTATCAAGTAATGAAGACTGCAGGGGTTTTTTGTTGTTATCAGTTATTTATAGCTATGTAATGGTATTGGGAAAGTTTTGTGTGCTTTTGAGATGTTCTGGGAAATGTGATAACATCACTGAAATACATGAACTGTGTAATATGTAATGTCTGAAATTAAGATTGTGACTTGGAATATCTAAGGTCTGAACCCAAAACTCAGAGTGGTTCTGATGTTCCAACACTTTCATTCACACAAGCCACATATTCTGATACTACAATAAACTAGAGATGCTCAGGCTTGATTTCCAGAGAACTGAACACACCCAAATTTACCAGATCTGAGTACCGAGCTGAGCCGGCTCAGTACTTCGCACCCTCGGAATTGAAAACGAGGCAAAACATCATTGTTACGTTGTCGGATCTCAGATCTCGCGAGCTTTGGTTTCTATAAGTACCGCCCTCCACGGTGATCCAGCGCCATTTTACCGAAGGGGTAGCACAGTTCTTGGCAGTCTGTAGAGCAGTTGGGCAGCGTCATATGTAGAATAGAAAGAGGAGGGGGTAGCAGTGTTCTTCAAAGTTTATAGTGAAATTCGGGAGAGCTCCATTGCTAATTGTCATTGATGAAATACAATTACTAGGACTGGCAGGCTTGGTATAAATCTGCAGTCACATTGTACTGTGTTATATAGGTTACACACAAAGAGGAGAGCTCCATTGCTCCATTGCTAATTGTCATTGCTGAAATACAAATACTAGGGCTGGCAGGTTTGCTCTTCTGAATTTGCAGTCAAATTGTACGGTGTTATATAGGTTACACAAACAGAGGAGTGCTACATTGCTAATTATCATTGCTGAAATAGAAATACTAGGACTGTCAGGCTTGGTCTTCTAAATCTGCAGTCACATTGTACTGTGTTATATAGTTAAAACACAAAGAGGAGACCTCCATTGCTAATTGTCATTGCTGAAATAGAAATAGTAGGGCTGGCAGTCTTGGTCTAAATCTGCAGTTACATTTTACTGTACCATAGCTCACTCAGAAACAGGAGAGGTGGCAGGGTTCTGCTGAAACAGAAATTGTTATAATAGGGCTGGCATTGTTCTTAAAAGTCTCCAGTGACATTCTACTGTGCCATAGCTCATACAGAAATAGGAGGGGTGGCATTGTTCTTGTCACTCTCCAGTCTCAGTTATGATAATACTAATAAGTCTACCTCGTGTGCTAAAGTCTATATTCAAGTGCATAGTGGTTTTAAGTCTGGGAAACCAAAATGTAAATAAAAAGCTTGTACCTTTTTAAAGAAAAAAACACCTCTCTAATAAAGGTGAAAGTTTACTGTAGAAAATCATACAATTGCCAACATGCCATACTACCCAAAATATTACCAAGCATACCAACATCAGCTCATATTCACCCTCATCAGTGTGTACATCCTCCTCAAACAATACTGATTCATCCCCGCTGGAATCCACCATCACAGAAGTCTGTGTACTTTGATGTAATTGTCGGTAATGGCCTTCCTCATGGAACTTATAGTTCATTTTATGGCAGAGCTGTCATGATTTTTGGGCAATTCTTTTAGACCAGATAAAATGTCAAAATGTTGTGCAGACTCATCTGCATCACCACTGAGTGTCTTGGGAAAGCTAAGTTTTTTCCTAGCAGCAATTTCCAGAGAATCTGAAGGAGAAGACGTCATTGTGTCATGTACCACTTGAGCTTGAGCTTGCTGACCAGGAGCTCATTGCATCTCTTGAGATCTGGGTCAGTTGGAAAGAAAGAAAATACATAGTTCTTAAACCTAGGATCAAGCACAGTTGCCAAAATGTAATGATGTAATGATGTTGATATCTCTTGGATCCTGGCGAAGCAAATAAAGTACTTAATCTACAAGTCCAACATAATTAGCGGAATTGCTTTGTTTCATTTCCTGCTTAAATTTCTCTTGCTGTTTTTCAAAAAGTCTAATTAGGGGAATCACTTGACTCAAGCTAACAATGTCTGCACTCTCTTTACAGGTGACTAATTCAACTGGTTTCAGCACCTTGCACAACAAGGAAAAAATTCTCCACTGCGCTCGACTAAAGCACACCCCCCCAAATTCTATTCTTCTTGCAGTTGCTGCATTCTCCTACATGCTGATGCAGAATCCCGAAAATGACCCTAAATATTTCAGGACACAGACAGCATCGTCTGCATGTCCTTTTTTAAAAAGTTCTATACCACCAAGTTGATTGTGTGAGCAAAACAGGTAATGTGATGGAATTCCCCTCGCTGTAATGCTCTAACAATATTGGTGGCATTATCAGAAATCACATATCCTCAGAAGAGTCCAAGCAGGATAAGCCATGTTGCAAGGACATCCCTTAGTTTTTAATACAGGTTGTCAGCGGTATTACCTCTGACCTGCGCCTTGTCTCGTCTCTGAAAACCACCTCTCACTCCCGCCTTCAAGACTTCTCCCGTGCTGCTCCCCACTTCTGGAATTCCCTACCACTCTCAATTAGACTTTCCCTCAGCCTTCAAATCTTTAGATGCTCTTTGAAAACCCATCTCTTTTTTAGAGTAGTGCTATTATCCTCGATAACACTATTCACACTAATGCACCCTCACAGCTATCCCAATCTCCACTCTGAGCCACACTCACTCCTCTTGTTTCAGCTGTGCCCTCTTCCCCTAAGAATGAAAGCTCTCTAATGAGCAGGGACCTCCATACCCTTTGTTTTCATGTCTCCATTCATTTTGTTTGCCTTGTCTGTTCTTGTTGTACATATGTCTTATTTTATTTATGTCCTTGTCTTCCCTACTGACCGGCGCTGTGGAGCACTATGGTGCCTTACAAATCTACGATAATACTACTACTACTACTACTACTACTAATAATAATAATAATAATATGGCTCTTAGTAAAGCAGATGATACACAGAGTAGCCTGCCGCTGAAAAATGTGACGAACTTGGGCACATGCTGCTGCTGTACCTACTGGTGAAGGCGAATCACCGACCCAGTGGGCTGTCACAGTCACATAGTCTTTAGTTTGCCCAGGTCCGCTTGTATACTGTGGGTAGAATGGCATTTTGTATCCCAATAATTACATTTTTACGAACCTTCTGGTAGAGGTGAGAAATAACTTTTCTTGTAAAATGGTGTTGTGATGGAATTTGGTAACGGGGACACAAAACCTCAAGGAATTGTCTAAAACCAGCTGCATTAATAGTGGATATTGGATGCAGATCTAATACTAACATAGTCGCCATGGTGTCTGTGATCCGCTTTGTGACTGGGTGACAGCTTTCATACTTGATAAGGATTGTTTAACAATCAGTTGTTGTAAACTACTAGTAGTCTTCTTCTTGGTCTGCTTCTGGGTTGAAGATACACCCCCAGCAGCAGCAGTGGGCCTAACGCTCAAGGATTCTTCTGAAGAGTCCTGGATAGGGGAGGAGTCATCTGGCATTAGCAACTTGGATGCAGGACTAACTCCGATCACTTGTGAGGATATTGATGATGAAGGTGTTGGGGTTGTAGATTGCAGGTGCTGGGATCTAGATGAGAGAAGGGAGGTAGCTGATGCTGGACCGCTTGTTGTTATTTTTTTAACATAAGTTTTTGAATTTCCCAAATCGCTTGAAATGGCGTAACATGGATGAGGATCCTTGATGGTTAAGGTCCCTCCATCTACTGACTGTGGCTTTACAATGCAACAAATGGCTAGACAACTGTTGTGAGAATTTGGCCAAAAGTAATTCCACACATAAGAGTTGGATTTTTTGGTCTTATGCCCAGGCATGACAATGACCTTCTTATCACTGGCAAGAACTGCTGCAGTTTTTGTTTGAAAGTGTAAGAAAATAATATTGTGACCTGTGCGGTGATCGAAATTGACTGCAAATGACTTGAAATTAGTGTTATTGAGGTTAATAATAATATAGGAACAAAAAACTAGCAAAAATATGTGGTTTTAGCATATTTTAGCTATTTTTCTAAAAAAAATATTATTATTATTATCTTTTATTTGTTGGGCGCCACAGGGTTTTCGCAGCGCCTTACATAGTACGAACAGTAGACCATAGAGGGTAAAACATTACAGAACAATAAACACTAAGTACCAATGCTTCAGAAACTCCGGGCAGACATATGGAGTGAGGGCGGAGCAGAAGAGTCGGTATGGAGACAGGAGGGGAAAGGGGCCCTGCTCATGCGAGCTTACATCCTAAGGGAGGGTGGACAAAACAGGCACGAAGTGAGAGTGATGCAAGGGAGAAAAAGGGACCAGGGGAGAGGGGGGAGAGCAAGCAGAGTGGATGAGGGGTTAAGTGGATGGTTGGTAGGCTTTCAGGAACAGGTGAGTTTTGAGTGCCCGTTTGAAGGAGCACAGATTGGGAGCGAGACGGATGGAGCTAGGGAGGTCAATCCAGTGGAGGGGGCAGCACGGGAGAAGTCTTGGACTCGGGAGTGGGAAGAGGTAATAAGAGGAGAGGCGACGGTCATTTGCCGAGCGCAGGGAGCGGGCGGGAGTATGAATGGTAAGGAGGTTAGAGATGTAGGGTGCAGTAGACTGGGAGAGAGCTTTGTAAGTAGTAGTAAGGAGTTTAAAGAGGATTCTGTAGGGGAAAGGGAGCCAGTGTAAGGCCTGGTAGAAAGGGGAGGCAGAGGAGGAGCGGCGTGAGAGAAAAATACAGATCCAAAACCAAAACCAAAACACACAAGAGCGGTTTTGCCAAAACCAAAACATGCAGTTAATCTAGATCCAAAACCAAAACCAGAACACGGGGGGCCGTGAACATCTCTACAAATAATAGATCTGGCACGCTTGGTCTTCTAAATCTGCAGTCACGTTGTACTGTTATGTAGGTAAAACAAAAAGAGGAGAGCTCCATTGCTCCATTACCTCCATTACGTCTAATTACCCCTTCCTTTCCCTTAAAGGGTATTGGACACTCACATCAAAAGGTCTAATCAACATGAGATTAGCATGGATGCTTTCTTCCAACAGTTGCAGAATGCACATTTCCTCCAAAGAAAAGATTTCCCCCCAAAAAGTTGCAAACCCCAAACAAGGCATTTCCATACAACAAAATATACAAAAGACTTTCTAAACAAAGGCTTATTGTATCAGTTATATACATCAGAAATAATGCATTTTCTCTAGCAAGGTTAAAACAGAAAAAAATTATTTATTTATTTTTTTCCCCCTGGTCTCAGAAATAAAGGTTTCCTATATCAAAATATACACAATATCAAAAATAAGTGCATTGGCAATTATATGAATAAGCACACTGCGCTATTTCCTTTAAATTAATTTATACCATAAGTTACTTATAAGATTCAGTCACAACGACTGTCTGGACAACTTTGTTTTTGTTCCGCACAGTCAATTTTATTAAATGGGAACCAGTGGCTGCGAAACTCTGGAAACAGTAACTTAGAAAGAGAGGCCCAACTTAAGCAAGTGAACAGTCCATTGGTTTTTGGGATCTAGTACACTTGGTTTTAAAGTGTCAAAGCACTCTGCATTTAAAACACCTCCGGACAGACACCTTTACAGTTGGACCTCAGCTAGCGGCAGTGTTCACTTTTAGGACTTTAACTTTGGAATTAAACACTTGGACCCTCTCATTCTTGTTCACCAAGTCTCTCTGAGTGGATGCCAAGGCCACCACTTGGTCAGGTTCATCATCATCATCATCATTTATTTATATAGCGCCACTAATTCCACGGCGCTGTACAGAGAACTCACTCACATCAGTCCCTGCCCCATTGGAGCTTACAGTCTAACTTCCCTAATATACACACACACTCTCACAGACAGACAGAGAGGGAGAGACTAGGGTCAATTTTGATGGCAGCCAATTAACCTACCAGTATGTTTTTTTGGAGTGTGGGAGGAAACCGGAGCACCCGGAGGAAACCCACGCAAACACAGGGAGAACATACAAACTGCACACAGATAAGGCCATGGTCGGGAATCAAACTCATGACCACAGTGCTGTGAGGCAGACGTGCTTACCACTAGGCCACTGTGCTGTTTCTTCTTCTCTAGAAGAAAGAGTCTTTTCATCTCTAATTTGCATTACACAAGTTATTTTACAAACTCTCTTGCTGTGTGCACCTCCTGCTGAACCATGACAATCCTTTGTTTCAAAACAACAATTTCTTCATCTTTCTCTGCTGCTATCTCTTTAAGAACCTCCATTGCTTTTCTTCTTTCCTCATTTAAGTCTTACAACACATGCATCTTATTTCTCAAGGGCTCAGAAACAGCTTCTTGGGCTTTTATATTTTCATTTTCAATACTGTTTCTTTAAATTCTACACTTGTTCTACAAGACAGTGGTTTTCACTAAGTAATCATACTCTTCCTTGGCCACATAATCTGACGCAGGTAACACCAAGTTTGTGCAGAGAGCATGGATTTCCCACGTTCATCTCTGCTGTGCAAACTCTAGTGCAGATTTTGCAAATCATCCTGCTGGGACTGAGATTCAAACACACCTGTTTGTAAACTTTATTTTTTGACATGTTTTATTATTTTTCTTGTCCATCATGGCTTAAGCAAAGGCAATTTTCACTGGCAACAATTACTCTTTGTTCTATTTTAGGTGTTTTAGCACCTCACACAGGCAAACAGCAAACTTCTGTACACAGGACTTTTTATGGACTACACCCAACTCACAACTCAGTGAATAACCAGGTGTGGCACAACACCAACCAGCAATTCTAAAACTTTAGCATTTTTTGAAAAACAAAAACCGGTACTGAACAGTTAACGGTTATATTGCTTCAATCTGTCTCTCCACAGACAAATTATTTGCTTTCTCTGTAATACAGTAATCTCCACACTGCCACTGACTGCTCTATAACAGTTTGGTGTGTGATAGTGGTATCCAATACTTTTCACTCATCACCATTGCATCTGGTTGGCTGGGCTGACACCTGTGCTTTTACTGTCCTTTGCGACCCTGCTTTTGACACCACTTGTGACACAGGCACACTTCTGGTGATGCTCACATGAACACCTTCTTCCTTTTTACTTTGCTTTCATTGTCAGAATTGTAAAGTAAATTGACAGCATAGAGTTCCATACTTTTTCTTGGGACCCTAATGCTAGATAAACATAGACCAACTCCCTAGACACTGGCCACTCTCTGGCATTGGTCACATTGCATAGTAACACAATACAAGTTTTTATACTTGAGACTCCTCCCACAGCCTTAGCTTGATGAGCAAGTGACACTCCCATCTTTAAAAGTGAGTTCTATGCAGGTGTTCTGTAATTTCTCTTTACTGCAGACAAACCTTGTCAGCTTTGCAGTTAGCTGTGGAAGAGACACTTTCAAACAATTTTCAAAGCATTTAAGTTAAATCCCACTTTACTTTGTACTGGACACCTAAATCCTCTCTTAGATTCCTTTGAAAAATCACTCCCTTTGTCACACTAGCTCTAGCAGAAACACACACATGAAGGATGTCAAATACCCAATGATGAGTCCTGCCTGATTAGCGGCACAAGTGCAGCAAGCTGTAAATGAAGGAGGTTAGCTGGGCAGCTGATGCTGCCTAAAAATTATCTACACATCGGCAGTGAAGAGAGGAGAGGCACTGGTTGCCATTACTTGGCTACCAGCTCAGAATGGGACAGCGCCCGTTGCCGCCTTATTAATCTGAGGAGCTGATGCCATTATTAGGCTAGATCCTAACATCTCTCTATATAAATACATCATGGGTAGAATGCAAGAATTGTATAACATCAAAAGAAAACAGAGTCATTTATTCTCCCCTTTCAGAGTTTAACCAATGGTTGGACACAAACTTCCTGTAAGCCACATAAAGCTAATACTGTGAATTAAATCTGAAACACCTATTAAGAGTTTCATAGCACTTACATGCGACAATTATATATTGTGATCTGATATTAATGTTTTATGGTGTTTTGATCTCATTATATTTTGATTTCAAACTATAACTTTGCAATATCTTCCAGGAGTCAGTCTGTCACTCTCCCCCCATATATACTACCCAAAGCCAGTCAAAGATCCATCATATTAGTCCATATCACTTCTAAACCTATCCTTTTAAATCTCAACTAAGTCATAGCAATTAGACATAATGAGATAATAGCTTCCCCAGAGAACCCAGTTTAAGTCAAATTTATGCCAGAACCAATTACGATTATTATTATCTGGCTTTTGTTTGCTAACATTCGTGTAAAACATGACAATGTTGGTTCAGGGCCTGTTTACAGAAGGTCATGAAGAGGATTAGTTTCAAATGTTAATTTATTATTGGTGGATTTTGTGTGCGGTTTTAGTAAGTTTGGAGTAAGTTTCGGTTAAACTGGTCAGCTACAGGTGTGGGGGCCTCATTGTTTTTTGGGGCACTCCTTAGAGAACTGGCATCGTGCTGAGTAGCACTGGCATTTTATAAAATGGAAGCTAGGGGTGTAGTTCCAATATATTTAATTATGTAATTATTTTTAATGATCTGACAGACATCAGGTCTGTTCCCTTTTTGCTTACTGTTTATTCTAAACTGACAATTCTAAATAATCACTTATAAAAAGGCACAAGAAACCACAGTGTCCATCACAGCTTTTTGCATCACTCAGTTCCCTTAACTGAGCTACGCCTACTCCTTTTCTAGTGTGCATCCATAGAAATCAAGTTCAGAGCTGCACAAAATTGCTTATTCATCAAACTTAATTCTAATCCAACTGTTCTCTCTATTAAAGGGATTGAGAGCTCTTTAGGTACAGATAGACTCGCGTCCCTTTGTTAATGTAAATCATGCTGGATTTGTAATATAAAAACATTACTTATCCAAAGTTCAAAATAATCTTAAGATCTATCAGTATTTAAAATATTTGTTTTTATGCTTGCACTCCTTTATTTCTCTCCACTGTTTGCAAGATATTTGAAAATTATTAAAATATATTTTTGACCTTTTAATCAAATCATATATATATAATTATGCTTTTATTTTATTCAATACTCTAAAAGTCACATAGAAACATAGAGTTTGATGGCAGATAAAAACCACTTGGCCCATCTAGTCTGCCCATTTATGGTGTCTGCCTATGGTCTAACCTGACCATGGTAACCTCAAACTATTTGATCCTTAGTTCTTTGTAAGGGTATCCTTATAACTATCCCAAACATGTTTAAATTGCTCTACTGTATTAGTCTCTATCACCTCTGATGGGAGATTAATCCACTTATCCACTACCCTTTCCATGAAGTAATTATTCCTCAGATTTCATCTGAACCTACATCCATCCAATTTCAGTGCATGTCCTTGTGTTCTAACACTTCTTTTCCTTTGAAGAATGTTTCCCTCCTGTACCTTGTTAAACCCCTTGGTACATTTGAAAGTTTTCATCATGTCCCCCCGTTCCCTTCTCTGCTCTAAACTATACATGTTAAGATATTTTAGTCTTTACGGGTAAGTTTTGTGATGTAGGCGTTACACCATTTTAGTTGCCACTGTTTATACAGTCTCTAATATATTTATATCCTTCTGGAGATATCGCCTCCAGAGCTGAACTTAGTATTCTAGATGGGTACCAACGAAACATTATTGGGCTTATCCCATATCATTTTTTATGCTGTGTCATGACATGGCTTAATATTCCAAAGGTTGTGTAGATCCATTTATCTTCAGTTATTTATAATTATATATTGTGATCTGATTTATTAAGGGATTTACTCAATCATCAATTTTTTTTATCAATATTGTGGCATTTTTGGCATTTCACAATGTTGATAGTGTGATTGGCGACATTCACAATGTTGCCAATTACAATGCTGACACTAAAAGAGCAACGGCAGCTCTACCCCGGACCCGGCGGCATTGCTGCTTTAATGTCGGCATTATGATTGGCGACATTGTGAATGTCGGCATCACACTATCGACATTTTCAACCTGTCAGCACAATGGAAGTGTCGGCATTTAGCCTGCTGACATGTTCAAGTTTCCAGAAACTTTATTTTGCAAAACTCTCAAGACTTTTGGATCGCCATCTTCTGTATATATTGTCCTCTCTCATTCTCTCAACTACCATTTTAGAACAGACAGCATGTAGGGGGGAGGTTAGCTGCGGTGCTCTGCTCATTAAAGAGCATTCAGGGTGATAGGAAAGCAATAGAATCCTATCATTATTGTAAAGCTGTTCTGTAGAGAATAGTCAGCTACAATAGTTTGCTGATCAATTGCTTTTAATTTCAAACTTAAATAGACTTTACACAGCCTAGTGGCTATTGGTTGTTGTTAATGCATTGCGTGGCATATATATATATAATAGTACTAGACAGTATGTACAGACTGAGTTAGATAGATATCATTCTGAACTAACTAGTATATTTATTTCTTTGAGAAAAACAGTGTAATTTTGCTGTCAGAATATTAGCAGCAGAATCCAAAAAGCAAATAGTTTTCTTTCTTTTAAAATTTAATTTTTTTCTAGTGAAAGTAATATTGTCTGAGGCAAGTGAAATATTTAGAAAAAACTGGGTGTTTGCGTGTGAGATTCAGCAGCAGTTGCACGCCCCAAAAAGGCTATATATTAATATTTTCTAATCTTTTCTATTTTTCAATACTTGTCTATTTTGGAAGCGTCATTCAGTGAAATCTATATTTAAAAAAGACTGTTTGTGAGGATCAGCATGCAGCTGCACACCCCAAAAAACGCTATATATTCTAACCTTTTCAATTTTCATATATTTCAATACTTGTCCATTTTGGAAGATTCTTTCAGGGAAATCTATATTTTAAAAAGGGAGGCTGTGTGTGAGGCTTTTTTCCTGGGCATTTTTGACATTCAGTGACTGCATGTGGAACATTGCAGCTGCTGCAAAGAAAATGTCATTTGACATGACAGCAACTGAAGCAAGCCCATTGGATAAATTAAGCAATTAAAAAAAAATTGTGTAAGGTGCAAGAGATAAACATGTTGAAATGCTATGCACACACTAAAATTGAACCTCTATAAAGAAAGAAAGTGAAGAAGCAGTAGCAATCCAATGTCATTAGATAGACAGAGGCATAACTAGATATTTTGACAAGTAGATAACCAATTGTACTGCAAAAATTTAAAGATTAGGCACACAATACATTGTCAGAGTATGCATCAGTTGTCAAGTGCATGGCTTTCATTACCTTGTTGCTATATAAACAAATGAGGATGCTGAAAGAGGAAGGTGGCCTGCACTTATACTATAAAAATTCAAAGATTAGGCACATAATACATTGCCAACGTCTTCATCAGTTGTCAAGAATATGGCTTTCATTACCTTGTTTACTTATATGCTCTGTGTCATATTGCTGTACTTCTGAATCAAAGCAGGGAACTCATACATGTTTATGAGGAGGGTGGGTTGAAAAATCATTTTCCCCAGGGGAACTTCATCCAACTCGAAGTAAAGGGGAATGCCTGAGACTTGCAGCGGAGGTGGTCCCCAAGATCCATGAATATAAATATGGAATGTATATAAATAGTATTTATATATTCTATTAAAGACGTTTAAGAAATATGTAGAAGGGACAGTTCAGATAGGCCCATAGTTGCCCTTCCTAAACATGTAAGTATGTACAATACTTAATACATCAATACATTGATGCAGATTTGGGGGTAAATGTATGAATCTCCGGATTCTTCATCTCCGGCGTGTTCAGCCTCTTCAGCGCTTAAATTTAAAGCGGCGCTGCATTGTAAAGGGAAGTTTCCCTTTACAATGCAGCGCAGCTTTAAATTTAAGCGCTGAAGAGGCTGAACACGCCGGAGATGAAGAATCCGGAGATTCATACATTTACCCCTTGGTTGCCCAAAACATGTCTTGACAATGCAATTAAAAATCCACATTCTATCAAATTAACAGGACCGATTTTGGACCTGGCAAAGAATACATTTATAGATGGAGATATGATGGCTGATGATTTATGCTATGCTGGAGTTAGACAACTGTATTGTATTGTTAATTATTTTTTGAATTGAATAGAAGATAGAAAATGCATGGTGGCAGATTTACAAAATCCTTCATTAAGACAACAGTGGACAACTACAGACATAGACATTAGTAGATATTTAAACAATGATGAGAGGGTACACTTTTAAATGGTGGAATTCAAGATGGCATAGTCCATGGAGTGTGGTAAATATATATGTGGGAGGGAGGGCAGAAAAATCATTGCCCCGGGGTAAGCTACATCCAACCAGGGTAACGGGGACTGCCAGAGACTTGCAGCAGAGGCAGTCCCCAAGAAGGGGTGTGCTCACTCTGACACTAGGGCAGCCGGTACGCCTCACACTGCCCTTATGTCCCAGCTAGTGACTGGCAGCCGGGAAGCGCAGCTGTAATTAAATTATTGCTCCTGAGTGGACATGGGGGGCATGCTCTTGGCCCCATTTTATCTATCTCCATGCTACCCTTTCCTGCTCATAAACTTTTACTACATTGAGTGCGGTTGGAGTCCTTGGAACACCCGAGTACCTGTGAGTGCGTCCAACTCTATGGGCAAGATGACTGCTATAGGTGAAGACCTCTCCTGCTGGTTCTAAAAGCTTACGACAGTTACTAGGAAGTCGTAACATTGTAAAGGATTACATCCTAGTACCAGTGATGTAATATCAATCTGACCTTCCACTGTTTGATTTTGCCATTAGTTGTTAGCTGACATACATTGCTCTTTCCGAAACCATTTGTGTTTAAATAAAAACTGTGACCTCTTGCCAAATTTACATTGATGTCCATTTGGTATTTTCTTTATTCAATTACTGTAATAGTAAGTCTGAACATGAAAAGGAGTTTTGGGTGCAATGAAATGGAGATATCAACAGTATGCAGTTATTATTTTTTAATTGAATCTGAGAAATGCAATGATGGCAAAGTTATAAAATCCTTCATTAAGACAATTCACTCCAGACTTTGGCCAAAATTGGTGAAAATTGGGACCGTTGTGAAAGGATCATTAGAAAATAGATTGGGAATGCCTGAAAATGAATGTTGATGCTATAAATAGTAATATAAGAGCAATAACAGCTCAATATTGTACCTATTTTTCGCAATTTTTAATTAAATCCAGATCCAAAAACCAAAACCTTTCAGTTTGTGTGACAAAACAGGTAGCAAAGCCAAAACACGGAGTCACTTTAGAACCGACACTAGTTTAGAAACGGAAACACGTGAGTCAGCGCACATCTCTAAGAAATATATTTATATATTTTTTCAATTTATGTTTATTTATATAGTGCTGGCATACTCTGCACTGCTTTACAATGAACATACAGTCATAAAACAATCCTTAGTATTAGCAGAAGATGGTAAGAAATAAGAGAGACCAAGCGCAGTGGCGGAACTACCAGTGATGCGACAAGTGCCTTGCACTGGGGCCCATGGAGATAATTGGGCCTGCTGCATGGCAAATGCAGAGGGTCAGGGGCCCAGTTCCCTCCTCCCTGCCTCCATGTATTGGGGCACACAGCTCACAAGTTCAGCATCTGCTCAAGCGTACAATCTATGTATGTTTCTCCATCGTCAGGTGTGCAAATCTAAATTGTGGTGTTACTTTTTGCAAAAATAAACCCGTTGAAAACAAGAATAAATGTTTTTAAAATAATATATGAATAAGCTACATAGATACTGGTCAGCACTGAAACATTTTTTTATTCATATTTATACAGACCATATATCTAGTGTGGATTTGAATTTCGCAAGAAATTGCATACTGTAAACATTTCAAAACATAGACTGACTACATGTGGAGAGTTTAATGATCTATACTCCAGACAACACCTTTATTATCTGATTAAAATCAGACCTTTCTATCTTCAAACAAATTGCCTCATAATTCTAAAGCTAAGATTGAAAACCAATATAATGTCATGTTTTATGAGGTTTAAGGATGTCCAAGACTTTGCCCAATTACCAGCAGAAAACCCGCCTAAGAAATATTCCCCAAAGCCTAATGATGCTGAAGTATTGATATACAATTAAATTATAACATTTAGGACTTCATTTGTCATTATGTGTATTTGTAAAAAGAAAAACAGGTTTCTAAATTAACTTATCATTGTACTCATATAACAAGAACTTGTGAAAAAAATGTTTATTACTGTAGACCAATATTGAGCAAATAATATAAAAGTCAGTGTAGTAAGTAACTTTTATTTTGGATTTGGTTGGGGGATAAGACGTTGGCTCTGCTTCAAACTATCCATGTCTGTGGTTGTTCTTAGGGTAAATTGTTTCTTAAAGGTATTTATTAACTAAAAGGTTTTTTATTGTATAAATGTAGTTTAAAGTAGAATTAACCTTTAAGTTGAAATAGACTTCCCCACTACATAGTTGCAGTAGTCAAGGCAGGAGTTAGTCAGGGAATGTTTAAAGTTTTTGGTAACATCTTGAGTGAAAGAGGGACGTATTCAGGGGCAGGCTGGGCTGGGCTGGGGGTCAGGGGGGCATCTGCCCTCCAGGCTGGTCCCATAGTGGGCTACCTTGGGCTGGGTCACTGGGCCACCTGCATTTTTTTTCCTTTAAAATGTTCCAAATGGCTGCTGAGATGAGTCTTGCCCGCCGGGCTAAAATTAGCCCTGGACGTATTCTAGCAATGTTTCGAAGGAGGATGCATCTAAACAGTGGAAGGATGTGGGAGGGAGGAGTCGTGGATGACATAAATGCAGCAGGCTTGAGAAAGAGGTGAGAGATGTTGTGGTCTGTGAGGGAGACTAGAGGAGGGTCCCTAGGAGGAGAAAAGATGATGAGTTACATTTTGGACATGTTGAGCTTTAAATAGCATTAGAATATCAAAATGGAAGAGAAGTAGGTAACACCGGGATAAATAGAAAGATGAAAGATCAGGGGAGGAGAGGTAGGTTTAGGTGTTGTATGCATAGAGGTAGTAGTGAGGGCCAAAGAATTTTATTAGAAGAAGTATAAAGAGAGAAAAGTAGAGGGCCAAGAACAGAGCTTTGAAGAAACCCAAAAGTTTGAGAGGAGGAGAGGATGTATCAGAGTTAGAGATGCTGAAGGAGCTTTCAGAATGGTAGGAGGTGAACCAGGAGTGAATATTATGCTAAGGCCAAACTAGTGAAGGGTGTTGAAGAGAAGAGGGTGGTTGACTATATCAAAAGCAGTACAAAGGTCAAGGAAGATGAGTGGGGAGAAATTATCCTTTGACTCGAGTAGATCATTGGTATCAAGTCAAGGGTTGTGCACACAAGACCTGCTAGGATTGACACAGCCAAAGAGCAATGGAGTCTAAGTTACTATGGTATTCACCAGAGCCCGCCGCAAGGAGGGATGGAATTGGCTACATGTTATGGTCCACCAAACTGGCCCTTTGCATGGTGGGCAGAGTACTACAGGTAATAGCACAGAAAGCAAAGTGGTCAGACAAGCCAAAGTCAACAAGATGCAGGTAGCACAAAACAGAATTGGCAGGCAGAGAAATAGTCCCAGAAAGCTAAAGGTCAAAATCAATCTGTCAGCACAGTACAAAGTCAAGATCCAAGTCTCAGAAAAACAGGAAAAGCATGGTCAATAATCAGGAGCCAAGTAGTAATCAGAATAATATGCTCAGGAGCTAAGAACAGCAACACACTGTCAGGAAATGAAAGGCAGAGCAGGTTTAAATACTGTTAGGGAGGTCAACACATCCCCTCTGTGATGTCAGTGATCATCTGATTACATCTCAGTGAACTTGAATCAGCTGTGCTTGCAATGCTGTGAAGTGAAAAATAGATACTGAGTGTTGCATTTAAATGCAGGATTCCTGACAATTGGTCATTTTACTTACAGCCGTCTTGGTGTAGTGTAGAGGGTGAAAGCATGATTGCAGAGGGTCAAGAAGAGAGTTAGAGAGAAATTGCCAAAGGATAGGAACAAGTTGCAATGTAGAGCTAGGCACAGGCAACCATTAGTAGAGAGAGTGTGGAGAAGTTGGGAGGGAACTGGATCAAGAGGACGAGTTGAGTGGGAAAATAAAGAGGAGTGTGAAGATCTCATCTTAGTAACATGAGAGAAAGAACTGAGTGTGGATAGGTTACTGGAGGAGAAGGTGGTTGTAGGGTGATTGATCTGGTGAGGAATTTCTTCAACAATGATGGTGATTTTGCCTTTGAGTAGGTGGTGAACTCATGTGATTTGATGGAAGAAGATGATAGGGGCGGAGGTTGGCAGATACATATTATGACAAATATAACTTCAGTTTACAAACCTTAGGTTTAAATTGAATGTAACATAATAGGGTACCATAAAAAAGGTTTAGCCGGCATGTACCCCACTGTCACTTATTGGCCTCATTTAGATCTAGAAGGAGCAATTTTACCCTTTGGCAAAACCAAATGTTAGAGGAGTGCATCATAGCTCAACTCTAGATCTCATTGTACAAATAAAGCTGCCCAATATTTGAATGTTGAATGCAAATGCTATCAGTATATTCCCTGCATGCAATAAAAGTACCCTTTTGTACCCCTTACATTGTAACATAAGTTTGTCCAGGTGCTAATTTTTACCATTCAGATGGATTTGCTGCTAACTCTAAATGAGGCCCTATGTGTATTCTTGGGAGAAAATGGTTCCAATAGCTACAGTAGAGGCATCTACCTCTAGGAAAAAAGGATTGTGTTGATCAGTTTCCTGTAAGACTGGAGCAGAAGAGAAGTCTTCTTGTAAGGAAGCAAAAGTTACGATGGCCTGAGTGGACCAGAGTCTGTAATCAGCAGTCTTGCACGTTAAGTTTGTAATGAGTGCGTTGATAGTAGAGAAATTTTGAATAAATTGTCGACAGTAATTAGCAAAAATTATGAATTATTAAATTGTCTTAAGTCCTTGAGGATATGGCCAGTTGACACTAGCTGATATCTTCTCAGAGTCCAAGCCAGAACTGGAGATCAAATACCCCAAGAAAGGAACTTGGGAAACATTAAACATGCACTTCTCAAGCTTACAGTACAGGTGATGTTGACGAAGATGAGTAAATACCTCCTTAACATGGAAATGATGGGAAGGAAGATCTTGCAAGAAAATCAAAATATCATTGAGGTACACAACCACGGACTGGTAGAGAAGATCTCCGAATATCTCATTTACAAAGTCCTGGAAAACTGCTGGGGCATTGCAGAGGCCAAAGGCCATGACAAGATATTCATACTGCCTATCCTGGTTGTTAAAAGCAGTTTTCCATTTGTCCCCGCAATGTATGCGGATGATTTGTATGCACCATGAAGGTCCAATTTAGAAAAGATCTTGGAACTACTGATCCAGTCGAACAGTGTCAAGATAAAGGGTAGAGGGTACCTGCTCTTCGCGGTGATGGCACAGTTAATGCATAGTCAATGCAGGGATGGTCTCTTTCTTGGGAGCATTTCCTAAAACATAGGTCTTCATGAATACAGAGGGAGATGAGGTATTCGAGAACAGTTCTCTGGAGGCGGGTTCTTCCTTAGTCCAATCAACAAGCCCCTGCCATAAAGTTGCTACCAGAGTCTCATTATTCCATTTTATTTCTGATGCCAGTATACGGAACTGGACCGCATATTGACCCACAGGAAGAGTTCCCTGGCAAAGATTTAACAAAGAAGAGGCAGCAGAAGAAACTCAACCTGGTTCATCAAAAATTGTGCGAAAGTTTTCCATGAACATAGCAGAGTTCTGAAAGATGGGGTCGTCTTGTTCCCAAAGCGATGAGGGCCATGCTATTGCTTGCCCAGAAAGCAGGAAAATAATAAAGGCTACCTTGGCTCTTTCAGAAGAAACCTCTGAGGATTCCTTTCAAATTGTATGGTGCATTGATTGAGAAAATCTCTACATTTTTTTGGGTCACCATCATACTTCTCACGTGGAGGAATTCAGAGATTCCGGGAGCTTGTGGGTGCTGAAACCGAAGGAAAAGCAGACGAGAATAAAGGGGTCGCTAAAACACAGTGAGTTTTGTATGAAATCCAGCATGAAAACTACCCCTTGTATACACTGAAGTAACTGGGCCTGGTCCAATTGTTCATATTTGCTCACAATGATGGACATTTATGTTTTAAAGAAGCAAAGTGTAATTATTTCAGAATTCCATAGTTTCATACATGTCTCCTGATATATCAACCTACTCAGTACAGCACCTATCAAGGGGATTGTTTCAATGCTGTCTAATAATGATGTGAATGCATATATTTCTGGTACATAAAAGCCTAAAGCTGGGTACATGCTATTGCATTTTATTTAGAATGTGATTTCTGTAACAATTTTACCAATGACTGAAAGTCCTGATTATCATGCAGATTCATGTGTACACACCTACACAATATACCTTCAGATCTGTGCTCTTCATCTCTCATAACCATCTGCTGACAATATCGTGAAGATCTGCACACTACAGACTTTTGCCAGAAAAACGTTCCATTGTTGATAGTGATTTTTAGGAAGTTTATAAAATGAAATCAGCAGATGCGATGTGCTTTGGTAAGATAAACATCGTTGGAGCGTACACACTCTTGCAACATTTGACGGTCCTCTAAAGCGTGATCACCCCAATAATGGCATCAGTGTGTACCAAGCGTAAGAAAAATGTGTTTATAAAAGAATTGGAGTATGATATGGTGCTTGCAGATTTGAAGTTTTGTTGAAAATTTAGGGGCATATTCAATTTTCCCGAAGTCCCGCCGTGTAAAAACTACTAGCTGGATTTCAGCTCACGGCTCAGGGAGCTGTGAGCTGAAATCCAGCGAGAAAATTACCGTATTAACGGTTTTTCCACGCACTATTACTGTAATAAAGGTAATAGTGCGCGGACCGCGGGATTTTCGGCGTTTATGCCGACAATTGAATACGCCCCATAGGGTTATATATCTGTAACTTGTTACTTGCTCCTTACTGTCAAGAAAACTATATAATTGCAATGATGTTGCAATCATTCACTTGTTACTAGGTCATGTGACATTTTAGTGATATTTAGTTTAGAGAGAGACCCCTTTGACTGTCTAGTGAACAATGTCAGTTTGAGGTATCTTTCAGCAATTGCTGCACTTCAGTAAAGGTGCCTCCTGATATTGTCCTAGTTTTAAAAGCCATGTCTCAATTTTAACAGCCAGCTAAATGCTAACGTCCTTGTAGGCAGCTAAATGAATGGTCAGCAGACCATGGATTCCAAAGCCTGATTATCCAATATTGAGCTATGGCTGACTAGCACATATACACATTACAGAATCCAAAACTGATAGAAATGTAATCACAAAAAATAGTAATTGCAGAAATGGTAATTAGAATGGGTGAGTGAAACAATACAAGTCTATTCATCAAATTAGGACCTGTTTTATGAGAGCAAGGGTACCAAACTTATCTCCTTGTAGGCAATGTTATTTCTGTGTTTCAAAATGTCCCCTTCTCTCTTTTTGTTCACTTTTCATGATTTTATTTGTATTTGCATAAATATTTTATTTTTAAAAAAATTTATTTATTTTTTGAACCATACAATCATTTTTGCACCAGTGCTGTGTACACAACAATATACCAAAATACAAACAAACTTTCTTCATGATATCAAGTCTGCTCAGTAGAGGCCTCTTATAAGAGGAGAGTATTGTACTTCTGGTAGTCCAGCAGATATAAAAGCCTACTTTTTCAACTTTGCTGCCCATCTTATTTTTCTCTCCCGCCGCTCAATCTCTGCTGTCCCTCTCTGCCAGTCGCTACATTGACTCCCTGTGGCGTACAGAATGAATTTAAACTCCTCACCATCATCTACAAGCTCTCAATCAATCCTCCATCCCATGCATCTAATAGTAGGGAAGTCACATTTCTCTTGCAGCAGTGAGATACATTGGTCCCCATTCAAAACATCCCTCACCATCCTGATACCCCTCTCCTGCCATACCTTGAATTGAGAACGGCATTGCCCTGTGGTGAAAGTGGAATTGTCCCAGAGAGGCGTTATAGAGGAATGAGTTGAGGTGGTCTTGAAGTGTATCTTGTAGTAGTCCCATATCCAACAGGTAAAGAAGGCAACTGTGTGAGATCTCAATAAGAGAAGCCTATCATTCATTGAGACCCACAATGCTGAACCTAAGGACGTTGTGTGCCACATCAGGAGGACTCCAAATCAATCCTCAAAGGGTCCTGGCCTTTTATAAACCATGCCATGGCTTGGCTCATGTAAGTAGCAGTGTAATACAAACGGATGTCCAGAAAACCCCTGCCTCTGCTAGCAGTGAGCTGCCAGACGAAGTGAGAAAACCAGCAGAGTAGTTGGATCGGGGTGGACCAGGTTTCCTGCACCAGGAGAGTCTGGAACAGATAAAGCAGGTAGGGCAGGATATTCATCTTAAGGGCGACAATCCTACCCAGCCAGGAGATGATTAGTTTTTCCCATTTGAACAGATTCAGCGTAATTGTTTTGATTATGGTGGGGAAGTTTTCCACATATAGAGAGTCATAGCAGGAAGTAATAAAGACCCAGAATCCAGCACCTTTTCCGACATGATCCTCTTACATATGACTTTCAGTCTTTCCTACACAAGTCCCATCCATCTGATGAGGAAGGTGGCATGGGGATTTTATTTTCCTTTACTTATAAAACTCACCCTGTAAGTTTTCCTCTTGCTTTAATTTAACATTTTAAGGTTCATTACAAGAAGGTAAAGCTTCGATTTGTCTGTGGAAAATCTTGAGTGTAATCATGGATATAAACATAGACAAGGCTCCCCATATACTATTTTAAACACTTCCATATGGTTTTAGTCCAACATAGAAATGTATTGTATCCCAAATGATAGGAAATACCGCTTAACTTTTGATGACTTTAGCTATTTCTTATTGATAAACAATAATGAAGATATGTGTAAAACTGATTGCCAACCACCTGTCTCCCCTGATCCACCTCATAATAAAACTGGACCTAGTAGAATATGTTTAACTTCAATGTAACTTTGATGCCCTAATCATTTGCACCCTTCTCCATGTTCATGCTTCTGGGGCTCGATGTATTATGGTCCTTTTACTATTTAAAACCCTCACACTCTTTGACATACCCCCCTCCCTTCCAACAACTACACTCAGGTCCTGCAAACCAGATGACCATCCCCTGGGTTTGGGGGAGTCTCCAGTTTGCTCTGTAACTCCTCTTGTCTATCCCACATCTATTAAATCACACTACTATGTTCATCTATGTGTGACCTAAAAGTAGGCGCCAGCCACCACAAACTAGTCTTATATGCAGATCAATAAATCCTAATGTTGAGTTTGCCCCAGGTTCCTCTACCTTGTCTTCTGTGCATTATTGATCATTTTCAATTGACCTCACTACACAAAATGAATAGTTGTAAATCCCAAACTTATTAATCTCACACTCTCTCCATAGGTGGTTACGCATTTGTAATTAAACAATTGACCATCTCTTATTTCATTATGCAGATCATTCCAAACTATTCCTCCTTATTAATCTGTGAATCATGGCCATGGTGATCTCTTTATTACTATTTGACGCACAAGCAATATTACTGTGAAAATCCATTCATCCAGATAAATGAATCATCCATTCTATGCTGACACATGTGGCATAAATCCCTTTACACTCTTCCTACTGCTATGCACATTGTGTAGTAGCATAACTAATTCTTAATATGTGTATCAGATTGTTAGTTACGCAATTATTAGTTAGTGAGAGAGCAGCTGTGGTTTCATATATAATGACCAATGACACTTTACTATCCATGGATGAAATGGTGTGGACTGCTGTGCAGTAACTATACACGGTGTTTGCTAACATATACAAGTTCCATTACACTGCTTTTGGAGAGTCTTAAAATTCCATCTCCTCATCAGGCAGGAGCCAAATCCTTTCTAAAACAAGACACACCTTTGGGTGGTCTACCTATGTAAATAATATCCAACCAAATTATATTCAATGCTTCAGTGTTCATTAAGAGTATTGTGTATTGAAAAGAATAATCCACCCTCTTATGTGATTTATTATGGGTATACGGAGTCATCTCTGATTTCCATGACTTGTATAAAAGCACTCAAACAGTGTATTCATGTATTTATAAAAAAACTTCTTGGAGACTTACAATATACTTAGAATTTGCAGTAGTTTGCATTATGCTCTATAATCTATTGGGGGTGATATGCATTAAAACACTGCTGTAATATATACAAGGTACAATAAGTACATTACTAAAATAATGCAATAGTATTATGTAGTTGATATGAGGCAGGTATACTGTGTTTTACTGCACAGCAGGGAAATCTATATAAGTTCAGTTATTAGATTGATAGCAGTAAAATACACAGTAGTTCAATATACACACTTTACAAGATTCATTATAACAAGTATGCTTTCTGTGCTGAACAAGTTGATGTCAGAAGACTACTTATTCAGTAAAAGATGCCCTCCATAATTCTCCTCTTATGCCGTATGGGGAAAAGTATTATTGCGTCAATTTATATTCCTTCTCCCCTCTTCAGACATCACCAACAGAACAGGCTGATTCTGAAATGCCGCCGCAATTGGAAGAAAAGCAAACATAATACAGTATTATTTATTTTGTCTCGGTAGTCGTCGGAGTCTATAGCCCAGGATATCAGAGAACAACATCAACCATTATGTTCACCTTGGCTGCTTCTATATGAACTGTAACAAAATAGATTATTGCAAGTCTCTTGTGGAGCACTGCGGTGCTATCCTGTTCCCAACCCTCAATTAACCTGAGCCTTGTAAGAATGGATTGTTATTAGTTTAGAAAGCAAAACCTTTCATTTTTTTAAAATGTGTTTTATAGGGAGGCAATAAGTTAGTGTGAGTATGAGGATAATATGTGGATAAAAGAAGTTAAATGGAATTCAGCACCTAATCTATAAGGGGCCTTTTTACTGCTGTTGTTATTTTACTATGTATCTATCTTCACAGCGCACTGTACAAAGTACAATTAAATCAACCGTACAATTGTACTAAATATTAATAAATCTGAGTCTTTGCCCGAGCACTAAAATGCTCTGACTCTCTCTTCATCACATGCCAGATTACAGAAACCAATTAAATGAGAAAATCACAAGTAATTTGGAATAGTAAATGATTTTCTTCACATGAGTTACTGAATATTTTATGAAAAAGCTATTTAATTAAAAAAAATAAAATATATATATATATATATATATATATATATATATATATATGTACTAACAGCTATTCAATGTTTATCCCTTGAGTACCTCTACTTTCAGGCAGAGCAGACCTGTATTTTATGTTTTGTGGGACCTGTTCTGTTTTGGAATTTGAAAAATGAAATAAACGAAAATGATCCCATTTACAGGCTTGGAGGGATAAAAATATATACTGGTGGAAATGCTGGCATTCAGGTGCATGCCAGCAAAATTACCCATATCTTATAGCGAAACAAAAGATGTGTTGTGCATATTGTTACTGGGAGAAAAACTGTGCTTATAACGACTGCATTCTCAGTGAGGGAGACGGAGAATAAGATAATATTTATCTGTGTCAGTTAGTACAATGCAGTGTGTACAAAACACGTAGCCCAGAGGGAGTCAGTCTTATAATGAGGAAAATAAAGGGGCTATAAAAAGTATTCATGCACTTTGGCATTTTTCAAACTTTACTTTCTTACATCATGGAATCGAATATGATTTAAGAACTATGGGCCTGATTCATTAAGGATCTTAACTTGAGAAACTTCTTATTTCAGTCTCCTGGACAAAACCATGTTACAATGCAAGGGGTGCAAATTAGTATTCTGTTTTGCACATAAGTTAAATACTGACTGTTTTTCATGTAGCACACAAACATCAACTTTAAATGTCTGTGAACAAATAAGCTATCAAGTATTTGTGTGCTACATGAAAAAACGGGCAGTATATAACTTATGTGCAAAACAGAATACTAATTTGCACCCCTTGAATTGTAACATGGTTTTGTCCAGGAGACTGAAATAAGAAGTTTCTCAAGTTAAGATCCTTAATGAATCAGGTCCTATAAGATTTATTGAGGAATTTTTACCACAAACCAACACTCTAATGTCAAAAACGCTAAGTTTTTTTTATTATTAATTATTTGCAAAAAAAGGAACAAATAATTATATAAGTATTCAGCCCTGTGTTTTAATGCTTGGTAATAGCACTTTAACTATAATTACAGCTATGAGTCTATTTGAATCTTTAACCAATTTGACAATTTGAGCAATTTGAAATTCTCACGTTTTCTTCTTTATAGTGTTGTTCAAGTTATATTAGGTTGGGTAGGGACCGTTCAAATCATTCTTAATGGTACTGAGGTCCGGGCTTTTGATTGTCTTCTTCTTAAATGTAGCTTTTGCTGTATGGTTTGGATTATTATCCTGCTGGAATATAAATCTTCTCCCCATACCTTAATCACTTGAAGACTGCAATAAGCTTTCCTCCAAGATTTGTTTATATCTTGCTGCATTTATGTTGCTCTCTATTCTGACCAGTATTCCAGTCCCTGAAACAGAGCAGTACACTTCCACCACCAATCTTTTCAGTGCGGATTGTATTCTTGGCTTGCACAATTCTAGGCTTTCATCACACATAGCTTGTAGTGTTGAGACCAAATATGTACATTTTGGTTTCATCCGACCATAGAACTTCCCTTTTGGCATGTGGGTCTCTCACATACTTTCTGGCAAACTTGACAATATTTCATGTGAGCGTTCTTCAAAAAAAAACAAAAACATTTGCCACAATAAAGTACAGATTTGTGAAGTCCCCTGGTATCACAGCAGAGACCATTTGGGATGGTGGAATCCCAGGTTTAAGCTTACAGACCAGTCACACCCATAAAAAGACAATACATAGTAAACTAAACACAATTGTGAATGAAATATAGAATTGTTCAATTAACATGTAGAGGATTCTATAAAAGGTAACATTTAGTTAGAAATCAGGTATGGACCTAGGAGAGTATTCACACAGCATAGATTCTTAATGCAAATTACAGTGTCCCTACCACCACCCACTTCTGGGGGATTATACTAGCATAAAGCAATGAAAAAAGAAAAGAAACCTTTCACATGGTATGTACACAATAAGATTTTGACAGAAAAACGGTACATTTCTTTCTTGGAAAATACTGTGTGTATATGTATATATTTAAAACTTAGCCATCTTGAATATATGTAGATATTACGCTCAATTGTCCTAGTATGAAAATAAAAAACACAGCACATAAAACAAATAAAAATACTAATAACAACAATAATGCCACCATCAATGCAATAGGATAAAGGAAAATAAATGATTAAATAAATAAGCACTAAAACCACCAAATTAGAATGAACAAAGACAATTGAGTAGTAAAAAACAAAAACAAAAAGGCAGCACAAAACTAAACTTCTGAAATCCAATGTCCAAAAATCAGTGAATGGCAATGAACAGTGAAGCAATAATCCACTGGAAAGGTCAATCCTACTGTCCAATATGTCTATATGAAAGGACCATGTAAGTGGGCAGACAGTCTCCTGGCACTAATAATAATTAGTAAATATCCAGGTGGAATATTCAAGGTGTAACAACCAGGTAGTCTCAACGGCTTGTATAGGATAAACGATGTACATAAGGATGAAATATACTTACTGTTGATCGGATGCATGCAGTCATGAAGACTTGGTACCCAGCGGTGAGGAGTGTGATCATGATGTATGGCAGGGAGACCAGCACAATGGAATCAGCGGGAGAGTCACAGTAGGTCATGTGCGTTCCACTGTGGAAGGTACGGGCTGTCAGTAGTTCCTGTGTCAAAGATGAAAGTGGACGTGGCCCAACACGTTTTGTCCGATACTGGACTTTCTCAAGGGCATGTCTGTGTGTTGGTAGTATATGTACATCCCTCCTCTTCGCTACGATCCTTTTCATTGGTGGTTTGTGTATGGGCCACACACTATAGGTCGCCCAGGACATTGGATCTTTTGAATATTGAGGCCTATTCTCATTTTTCTATACATACTGTTTATTTTTTTGCATCTTATCATCAGCAGCAGTAATGTATATAGTGACACTAATTCTGTAGCGCTGTAAAGAGAACTCCCTTACATCAGTTCCTGCCCCATTGAAGCATACAGTCTAAATTCCTTAACATACACAAACACAGACGAGGAGAGACTAAGGTCAATATAATAGCAGCCAATTAACCTACTAGCAGATTTTTGGAGTGTGGGAGAAAACCCATGCAAACACAGGGAGAACATACAAACTCTACACTGATAAGACCATGGTCGGGAATCGAACTGATGACCCCAGTGCCGTGAGGCATTAAGCACTTCCCTTAGGTAATTGCATCATTTTCTACAGAAACAATTACTGATGTTATTATCACACTTACACATTCCTCTTCTTCTACACTCTGTCTAGTAATATTATTATTATACCAGCATTCTAGTCTAACAGAAGTCTCCAGTGGCGGAACTACCATCACTGCCGGGGGTGTTGGAGATAAGGGACGGGGGTCTGGTGATAAGTTGGGTCCAACAATGCCAGTTCACCATTACAAAGACCCCACTTTGTTCTTCTGCAATAAATACATCTATTGGCTGGCAGATGCTGTGCCCCTGCCTAGTGGATCTGGTTCAGGGTGCACTGGAATGCTTAATTATGAGAGAGGTAGCTCTATGTATCTGATAAATGTGATAAAGCAGTGACACTTATGCTTAAGGAAACTGCTATAAAAGTTAATTGTGCTTTTTTACTAGTGCTTGCAAATGAAAGTTGTGATTACATTTCCATTTTAGTTGTACTCAATCCAATGTTCACGATTTATGATCACCCCAAATACAACAAGAGCTTATTAACACAGTTATGAATGCACTCTGCAATAAAACAAAATAATGAAAATGAGCCCTCATGGTATTGAAGAAAATCACTTACATTCCAATATGGAATAGTGAAATACAATAAGAAGGGATGTACCAGTTGATGGCTGTGCAAAGTGGCCGAGAGGAGAGAAGAAGAGAGGAAATGCAGAGTCTCTCTCTCTCTCTCTCTCTCCTTAGGATAACTCCAATTCTATGTATCCCCATGAATGTATTATGCATAAGGTGTGTTTTAACTGTAATTCATGCTTGCTGTTGTACTATGTCTGCAAAAGAGCTGTAGCCATACTGGGTAGACCTGATCTGAGTTAGAAGAAGCCAAGCACAGCCTTTTCTCCAAAGGGTGCTGGCTTGAGCCACTACTTATAATGGGGTTTGGCTTACGGAAGACCAAACAGATTCTGTTGGGAGTGCCAGATAATGGTTATCTGCAAATCAGGAACTAAGGAGTTAAATTAGATAAATTGTCTTTGCTAATTTCCATACCGGTGATTTGGTTCTTTTCATGAGATCCTTGTGTGAACCTAGACTCTGTAGACAGCATGGAGCCACCCCTGGCAGTGGTCCTGACACAAAGATGAGAAGCCACTGAGCTATGTTCCAGCTCCAGGGTTAATCCAGGGAGAATACCACAGTTGATTACATCAACAGTATTTAGACTCCTCTTGAGAGATTCAATGTGTAAACCCGATAACTTCAAACAGCAAGGAGCTCTAAAAGGAGGTCTAGAAAAGAGATGGGTAGCATCTGACATATGGTCCACTCCTAAGAGATAAGGATTTCTGATCAGGAAGCCAGAAGAAAAGTGTCACCATGGAAGCAGAGAACCAGAGAATGGGTAAAAAGCTGCGATGATGATGATGTGTCTGAGACAAAAGGGAGACTGGGTAGTCATGAGTAGAAGGTCAGGACTTGTGAGGGGTTATGGCTCCCGCTGGAGTGACTCAAGGATCGCAGTGCTGATGGACTGCGAGGATCGGCAAATCTTCTTCCTTCATTATTATTATTTTATTATTATTATAATTTATTTATATAGCGCCACTAATTCTGCAGCGCTGTACAGAGAACTCACTCACATCAGTCCCTGCCCCTTCATCTGTGTTAGGATGAAGACCTAAAGTCTGATGTCATATTGCAGTGTGCTCCCTTCCACTGGGATTTCTGCAGGTCTCTTAACTGCTTTCCAGTATATTTTCCTATTGCGGGTACTTGCCCCACCTGTCACATGCCTATTTATACCTACAACTCCTATCTCTCATTGCTGGTTATTAATGTTCCCTAGCTAGTTCTGTGATGATTCTTTCTGATTTCTATTTTGCTTCAAGCTAGTACCTGCACCATACACTTTGGAAATTGGATTTCTTCAGCCAGTCTCTCTTTGAGCTAAGTCCCTGAGCCTTGTTGGTGTTTTACATTCAAGTATTATTAACCAGGAATCTGTTGTTGATATATACTGTTCTAGACTCTTTTTCTATACCACTAGTCTGTTCTTGTGCTGAGACCAAGGACTATTGTTTGTTTTCCATCACCCTTACCCTTAAACCACTGTTCATCTGTCTTGGAGCCTCCATAGTCACAATATGCTACCAGTGTGTACCACAGTTGTAATAAAACCTTTTGTTTTGCACTACTTTCAGCAGTCAGTATATTCTATTTTTGAAGACACACTGGGTATACTTATCTGGAATCCCTATGGGTCTTGTGGATCTGTGTGCCGGGCCAAAAGCAGGGTGACAGTGAAGCAGGACCACTGCCATGATGGCAGCATCAAGAGGATCAAGCCTGGAGCGGATACACAAGGGTTAACTATTAAGAGACAAGTATAGTGTTGTACCTGTACCCCTTGTATGTTGTGTGCCAGTTAGTATGACCATGTGAACTATTGCTTACGTGCTACTCACCGCTATTGTTTGGGTCTTTAAATATATTCCCACATCCATGGTACTAAGGGTGGATGGTAGGCTGAAGGAAGCCTCGTAAGCGCTAATTTGGTGCGGTAGTGCTTGCTGGGCAATCCCTGTAACACCCTCCACTGGTTTTACCAGATTATATAGCTTGCAAGTGCTTTGGCATCATCACGCATAGACTCTTAAACATACCTGTGCACATCATCAGAAATAGAAAAACTATACTTGAGCTGCATTAAATTAAATGATTAAGGACAGAAGAATTGGTGTTAGAAGATAGGGTCAAAATTCATATCAGGAAATATAAAGCTGGGTGTCATCAACATAGCGATCATACTAAATTCTAAAGCTTCAGTATAATTTGACAACCTGCATTGTAATTGAGAATAGAATGATACCTAAGACTAATCCCAAGGGCCCAATTAAAATGGGGTGTGGATAATAAGTAGAGCCTTCAAATGAGATGCTGATAGAGCAATTAGAAGTGGTGTAATACCAACGATAGGACACTCTCCCTTAGGCCAAAATAGCTCCACAGTCTGAATGTGAAGATGATGTACAACTGTGTCAAAGGTGCAGGGGCGAACGCAGGATTTAGAAGGGGGGGTTTCCACCCCAACCCCCCCCCCCCCCCCCCCCGCCCCCCAAAAAAAAAAATAGAGCGAGAGAGAGCTGCTGCACATGCGCAGCAGCTCCATTTCGGCGAGTCTGAATTCTGCAGCAGCTGCGGCGCTGTCAAGAAGCATCCGCGGCAGTGCTGTATTATACTACAATACAGCATTGCCGTGGACGCTTCTTTGACAGCGCCGCGGCTGCTGTACAGTACCGTTGGTTCGCGGGGGGGAGGGGTTTCTGGAGAACCAGAAACCCCCCCTGCGTGCACCACTGAGGTGGGAGAGAATTCCAGGAGAATTAGTAAAGAACAATAACCTTTAGATATGGCAATTGAGAATTATTTTTAATGACATGTCAACTTGATCATTTGTGACATGTGGGCGTGAAAGGATTAATCAAAACCACCTGTTCTGTCTAAAATTTCTGAAAACATTAAAAATCTATCTCTCGCTCTCTGTTAAAATCAAAATACTGCAACATATCAGATTTAGTTCAGGAGCTGACACTCTTGGGAAGTTTCAGTTACTTACTGACTTACTAAAAAATGCAATCAAAATACAATTTAGTAAATGTAATGTAAACAAAACAATTCCCTGCATACATGTACAACTATAAAAAGTCAGGACTATTTGGCATGTTAATCCTTTAATAACACAAAGACAGAACATTATTAGAAGTGATTTAATATGACAAGAAATAGTCACAATGCTTAACGATAAGAATAATTACACAAATACTTACAGATTATAAATACAAAACAGTTTTTAATATATGATATGAAAAGCAGACACTATTGAGGGAATTCAACGGACCGCGTTACTCTCACAAGTAACACGGCCCGCGCACTATTACGCAGAATTTTTACCGTTAGTGTGGTAATTTCAGCGTTGATTTTTGCTCGCAGTTCTGAGAGCCGCAAGCAGAAATCTGCGTTAAAATTACCATACCAACGGCAATAGTGCGTTACTATCACGAGTAACGCAGTCAATTGAATTTCCCCCTATGAAAGCCATACCCCATACTTCAACAGTAACATGGTCAATCCCTGTGATGTGTTACCATGTCCCTTTCCTGTTCGCAATGTCCTGTTTCCAGAGGTGAAAAGGTTGGTAGGTATGCTACCTGGTAAAAGTGGTTCAAAGAGGTTAGTGATTCAAAGAATCAGACATTTTGGAAACAGTAACATTTTGTTTGTTATATGACAGTTATATGTCACCAAATTATTTGTTTGGGGAATATTAAAATAATTGTCATAATTATCCTGGTTAGACTGTTACCGTGAAATGAGTGTTTAATGCATGATTGTTATATTAGCAGAACATACCTAGCTAAAAGAGTTCCAAAAATTTCAGTAAGGTGTGGAATGAGCACAGCAGAAGAAAGTGATAAATAGAGTTAACAAAGTGTGAGGGAATAAGATCTGAACTGCATGTCAGGTTGTACCTTCTCTGCCATTTTAGGCCACAACAGGCAGTTCTTTCTTTACCTTCAAATATCTTCAACTCTGATGTGTTTCACAAAAGTTTATGTACAATATACAGAATATTTGTGCATGATAATAGTAATGTAGTACTTTTACATAAAGTACAGTATAATGTCTTAGTTTTAGTGTCCTTTAAGCAATATAGCAAACATACATTGTTACTTTGTCATCAATTACTGTAAACAATTGCTAAAAGACTAACGTTGAAGTTTTTATAATAATAATAGTGTTTTGAAATGCTAATTTCACTTGTTGTACTTAAGACAATCATTTTGTTTAGCTTGTACTGATTGGCAACTCTGCCTGACTTGCACATACATAAAACTGTTTATGTGGCAATTTACAGGCCTATCTAAGAATTTCAAAGGACTTAATGTTGTTTTGATCAATTTCCTTCAAGTCCCTTATTGATTTAATGTATTTTCCTCAATACGGAGACAAAGAATGTGTAGCACTGTGGAAATGCAATGAACAGAACACATCTGGCATTTTAAAATTATTTTATTGTGTGAGAAAGTGGTTATTATTTTTAGTTTCTCTAGGTAATTAGTTGTGCATTGAATGCATTTTAACCCAGGCGGCTGAACTTACTCACGCAACCAAGACTCTTTCCAAGCCTGGAAAGGTTTCTACAATAAAGACTCATGTTAGAATTGTTGAGGTCAACAGAAGGTTAAACAAATCCCTTTATGAAATGATTACAACTTAAGTTTACAAACACATTTTGGAAGCTACTTTTGCATAAACCCTCCTACCCAGCTCACAAGAGGTGGTTTCATAGTCTTTGACACCTATTGTTAAGGAAAATGGGCTTTAGTAACTGCAAAGAGCGAGATATTTTATGAGGACACTTTTAGCTATAGTATTATATGGTAAAGAAGGAGCAGAAATATTTATAAAATGTGTAGAATGCTTTTTGTGTATTAAATGTGGCATACTTGCCAACCTCATTTCCAGGATTGCCAAGGTCTCCTGTGATTAAAAGGGAAGTGGCCTGCCATTAAAAGGGAGTTGACTTATCGGCCCATTTCGTTGCTAAACTCGGATATTAAGTTATTTGCCAAAATCTTGGCGAATAGGTTGAATAATCATTTGTCACACCTTATAGATTCAGATCAAGTTGGATTTGTCCCAAACAGACAAGACCTAGACAATACCAGGAGAACTATAGATTTGATTTCTTATATAAACCACACCAAACTCCCTTCTGTAGTTTTGGCGTTAGACGCAGAAAAGGCCTTTGATAGGCTCTCCTGGCCATTTATGTTTCAAACCCTCCAATCCTTTGGATTTTTTGGTAATTTTCTCCAAGGTATTCAAGCCTTATATCATAACCCATCTTCCTCTGTGTCGACAAATGGTTTGAGCTCATCCGTGTTTGGCATTAAGAATGGGACGAGACAAGGTTGCCCTCTCTCCCCTCTAATTTATGCACTTTGCATTGAACCACTTGCTGCTCGGATTCGACTGAACCCAGATGTGAAGGGAATCCAGGTCGGGAGTAGTCAATACAAGATTACGTTGTTCGCAGATGATGTTCTCCTTACACTATCATCACCTCAAACCTCTCTTCCTAATTTATTTGCGGAACTGCAAAATTTTGGTTCTCTTTCTGGTTATAAAGTGAATAACTCTAAGTCAGAAGCGCTTGCGCTACATCTTTCACCCCACATAAAGAAATTATTAGAGATCAACTTTGCGTTTCAGTGGCGTCCCCGAGCAATTCGATACCTGGAAGTCTATATAACAACCTCCTACGAAACTCTGTTTCAGACTAATTACCCCCCACTGTTGTCCACAATAAAACAAGACTTGGTGACCTGGAGTTCCCTCTACGTCTCATGGTTCGGGAGAATCAATACCATCAAAATGAATGTCTTACCCAGACTTTTATATTTATTCCAGACCCTTCCGGTTAAAGTCCCTGACTCTTTCTTAAGCTCTATTCAGTCCATATGTGGCAAGTTCGTGTGGCAAGGCAAGAGACCCAGACGTAGTAAACTTTGTCTAGCTAAATCTAAATATAATGGTGGCCTGGGTCTTCCCTTATTTGACAAATATTACCAAGCCACACAGCTGACTCACCTCATTTCTTGGCTCACACCATTGGGACTCAAGAAGTGGGTGGATATTGAAGAATTGTTGTCTCCAGATATAGGAGTTCGTTTCTTACCTTGGATTCCTAGGAGTGTCAGACCAGCCTCAGCCTCTGTTACGCCCTCCATCCATTTTACGCTGGAGGTATGGGACAAACTGAATAAAAAATATACACTGGCCCCCTATTCCTCGCCTCTCACCCAGTTGTGGAGACACCCTCGCTTCCCACAGGGTTGCATCAAGGCTTTTGCTTAACCTTGGTGGAAAGCGGGGTTAGATTGATTCTTTCATTTGATGGGTGAACATGCTCCACGCTCTTTCACAGACCTGAGCGAAAGATTTGCACTTCCAAGCAACCTGTATTTTCACTATGTGCAAATCAAGCTTTATACAAGCCCAGACTCAATCATCTAAGTTGCGGTTGCCATCTCCCTTCGAGAGGCACTGTATTTATAGTCCGGGTCGCCGGGGTTATATATCGATTCTGTATAGTTCTCTAGTGTCCTCCTCATCTCCTCCTAAGGAACCGTTTGAGCAGGCTTGGGAACAGGATCTTGGGGTGACCCTTGATGAGGAGAGATGGTCGCTCATTCGGGAAAGAATTTCGAGGTCTTCTATTAATACAGCCATACGTGAAAACACATATAAGGTTTATACTAGATGGTACATGGTCCCTGAGAGACTTCATTCTATTTTTCCCCATACGTCAGATCTTTGTTGGCGTGATTGTGGGGCAGTGGGCTCTTTCCTTCATATTTGGTGGGATTGCCCTCTAGTGGCCAAATTCTGGGACGAGGTAATATTGTTGGTTCAACAGGTTATCTCAATTAACGTACCTAAGAATCCACTTTCGATTCTTCTATGCCAACCCATTAAGGGAATTACCAAGACATCGGATAAGCTTATTCGACACATATATAATGCAGCCAAGCTGCAAATAGCTAGTGAATGGAAGAAGGCCTCACAACCTTCTAGAGTGGGTGTTATGAATAGAACTTGGCACACGGCATCCATGGAATATATAACTAGTCTTCTCCACGACACAGTTCCCACATTCCACAAAGTGTGGGATCCTTGGTATAGATTTAACAACAGTTCTATGCCAGGCCTCTCGTAAGCCTTTTATGCTCTTCTTTTCCTTTTTTTTTTTCCAACCTCTATAACTCTATTTCTTTTATTCTTTTTGTGTTCCTTTTGTTCACCTTTCCCCCTCCTTTTATTATCACACTTGTGGTGAGTTTTCAGACGAGGCTATGCACCCAACCTGGTCTGTCCCTTTCCCTTTCCTCCTTCCCCTTCTTCCCCCCCCAAAAATAAAAAATTCTGGCAGATTGTTATATATACGCTAAATACGTACAACAGTGCAGGATGCACCTTTGGATTTGGGAAGACTTTCTACCTCAATATTCATTTTGTAGTTCTTTATCCCCCAGGTGGAATGTACTGGGATGTGAAAAATATATCTATATGTTTTTTGATGTTTTTATATATTTTTTATTTTCCTTATTTGAGCCTTTACATTTTGTAATCCCGGTACTTGGATAATATGTTTGTCACGCACTGTTGTACTTTATACTCATCTGCTGTTATGAATAAAAAGTTTAAAAAAAAAAAAAAAGGGAGTTGACTTGCCCTAAATAGGCATGGTTACAGCAGATATGGTCTGAGAATATTGGCATATATGCAGCATACTTGCCAACTTTTATTTTTTTTATCGTGACTCACATCCTGCCCACTTCACTAGGAGGTGGGCAGGATGTGAGTCCCGCTCTCACTGCTCTCTCGGGAACATTGTTATGATTTAAGGATTGGAATGGGAGTAAGCAAAAAGTCTCAGTGTCACAGGCACATCTATACTTTGATATTGCACCTTTATCAGCTGATCAGCAAAAAAATTGAGCACACCTCCTACAGGACCTTACAGGGTGGTGTGTAGTTTGGAGAATGGTGAGATTTATTTAAAGGTGTTGTACAACACTCATGAGGCAATTTAAATGACATTTTTAGTGTCTGACATATCACAAATGAAGGCAGTTTTCCTACATGTGCCTAAGTAGGTGCTAGCATTTTTATCTTTCATTAGTTTTATGGAACACTTAGTATGCTGTAGAGAGCAGAAATTGATGTTGATTAATATAAATACAGTCTTATTGCTATCAAATTAAGTTCCAGGCAGTGTTCTAACCTCTCTATTGTGCATCCAGCCTCACTGGACTGGCATTGCCTGGTCCTCCTAACCCACAGGCCCCACTACAACTGCACCCTCAGCCATTTTGAAGGCTTATTAGTATTCTTGAAAATACATCAATTCTTTAGAAGACAGGGGCCTTATGAATATTGGTCAATTCTCAGTGATGTCACCAATTCCTAATTGAATTTATAGGCTGTATAAGATTCAGACTAAAGGAGGCCATATATAGGCAAATCCACTTGGCCTGTCCTCCCGGAGGGCTGGACTGTAAGAATTAAATAAATAACTGATGATGATGATGATTGTTTTACCATATTATTTACCAGTAGTCCCAAATAATCATTTGATAGAGCCTACCAAGATAATAATCGGGATCAACAGTCCTTTTTTGCTTACACACAATTTGGTTTGCCACCAATTAGGTCTAAAACGGCTGAAAATCACAGTATGGTTGGGTATGTTAAGTGTACCAGACAAATTCAGAGTGGCAGGGTATTTTCCAGAATAATTTACACTTGAAGCTCAAAGTAACATTCTATAAACTGATGGAAGTTAAGTTTTGCTCAAAAGGTATATACTTATAACAAGCCTCCAGCTGATGTATTTAAAAAACAAGCAAATGAAATATAGACAAATAAAATATAGACACTGGTCTAACCTAACTATAAACAACTAATAAGCAGGGAAGCACGGCACCTTAGTGGTTAGCACTTCTGCCTCACAGCACTGGGGTCATGAGTTTGATTCCTGACCATGGCTTTATCTATGTGGAGTTTGTATAATCTGCCCGTGTTTGCATGGGTTTCCGGGTGCTCCTGTCAGGGCCGCCGAGAGTGAGAGGGGAGCGGGTACTAATTATCCGGGCCCGGGCATGCCAGGGGGCCCAGGACGGGCCCTTGCGCAAATGATTTTTTTATTTTTTTTTTAAACCAAAATTTTTTTTTTGATTTTTATTTGGGGGGGGGGGTTTTGCGCCGGGGGAGGGCTCGGTCGTTGGTGGGGGGAGCAAGGTAGCAAATAAAAAAAAAAAACATACTCACGTGATCGCGGCACCGCCGTCCCTCCTCTCTGCTCCCCTCTGCTCCATTCAGACTGAATGCCGGGTGTGACGTCATCATGTCACGCCCAGCATTCAGTCTGATTGCAACAGAGAGGAGCAGAGAAGACCAAGATAGGAGAGAGAAGAAAAGGACAAGGTAAGTAAAGGGAGAAAAACGGGGGGGGGGGAGGGACAGAGGGGTTAAAAAATGAGGTGGGGGTAGCATGACACAGAGGGGTTAAAAAAACGGGGGAAGGGGGGGCAGCATGACACAGGGGGATTAAAAAATGGGGGGGCATGGCACAAAGGGGTTAAAATATGAGGGGGGGGCATGGCACAGAGGGGTTAAAAAATGAGGGGGGGCATGGCACGGAGGGGTTAAAAAATGGGGGGTGGCATGCCATAGAGGGGTTAAAAAATGGGGCAGCATGGCACAGTGGGGTTAAAAAAAACAGTGGGGCAGCATGGCACTGTGAGGTTAAAAAATGGGGGTGCATGGCACAGAGGGGTTAAAAAACGGGGCAGCATGGCACAGTGGGGTTAAAAAAATAGTGGGGCAGCATGGCACAGTGAGATTAAAAAATGGGGGGGCATGGCACAGTGGGGTAAAAAATGGGGAAGCATGGCACAGTGGGGTTAAAAAAACAGTGGGGCAGCATGGTGCAGTGAGGTTAAAAAAAAGAGGGGCATGGCACAGTGGGGTTAAAAAACGGGGAAGCATGGCACAGTGGGGATAAAAAAAACAGTGGGGCAGCATGGCACAGTGAGGTTAAAAAACAGGGGGGCATGGCACAGTGGGGTTAAAAAATGGGACAGTATGGCACAGTGGGGTTAAAAAACAGTGGGGCAGCATGGCACAGTGAGGTTAAAAACGGGGGGACAGCATGACACAGAGGGGTTAAAAAACGGGGGCAGCATGGCACAGTGAGGTTAAAAAGGGGGGGAGGCATGGCACAGTGGGATTGAAAAAGGGGGGGGAGCAGCATAGTATAGTGTGATGAAGGGGAGCCAGGTGAAGGGGGCAAAAGCAGCATGGAGGGCGCAGTGTGATCATAAGGCATGGCGATGATGAAGGGGCACATTATTGTAATGTTGGAGCTGGAGGATGGCCTAATTATTAATCATGGGTGGTATTGATTTAACGACAGGGTTGTTTGGAATTATCTAAATGTAGCCATTTTTTTCCAAATAGAGCCCCCAGCATTCCAGGATCCAGACAAGCCGCAACTAAAGAAACCTGCAGCCACAGGTGGTGAAAGTGAGAAGAACAGGTAGGAGAAAGCAGGACAGTATGTGAAATGTTGTGATTCTAGTAGGGACAATGGCAATTTTTGGTGAGTGTTGTGCCCAATGTAAGGTGCAGGCCAAGACTGAACTCTTTGTGTACACACTGCATTCTTTGTATACTACACTGTGGTGCTAGATGTCCTGAAAGTCAGGAGTGCTTGGACATATGTGACGCTCCGGTGAATTGAGAGCCTAGGGATTTTGATGTGTTAGCCATGCCCCAATGGCGCATTTGCCACGCCCACAAATGCATGACCACACCTCCGAAAAATTTTGCGGCGCCGTAAGATGGCACAATTTTTTTTTAGCATACTTGACTATAAGGGGGGCCCCATGAATTTGTTGTACCGGGGCCCTGAATTCCTCTTGGCAGCCCTAGCTCCGGTTTCCTCCCACAATCCAAAAACATACTAGTAGGTTAATTGGCTGCTACAAAATTGATCCTAGTCTCTATGTGTATGTTAGTGTATTTAGACTATTAGCTTCAATGGGGCAGGGACTGATGTGAGTGAGTTCTCTGTACAGCGCTGCGGAATTAGTGGCGCTCTATAAATAATTGATGATGAATAATCAGTAAGTCCTCATCCGTCATCAACAGGGTGCTGCTGCACTTTTCCTACCTCTTGGCCCAAATGACAGTAATTGTTCCAATCTTGCCAACAACATAGGGTGCTAAAGAGGATTTGTATATAAGTAGATCAGATGTTGGCCTTTTAGTGTTCTCAGTAAATGCTGATACTGACCAGTTGCTAATATTAGTGAACATTTAGTACATTTCACATGATACTTTCCTTTTAAATAATAAAAAAAAGCATTGAGGCTGAAAAATTACATTTATGTTTTCCAAATTGTTTTTAGACATTTCTTCTGTTTTGTAAAGTATAGTTGCCAGCACATGTTAATCAAATCCACTGGCTCTTGAATTCCTGCATATTTTGTTTTTTTTCAGAGATTATCTAATTTAAGAGCTGGCAGGGAAGGTCAGTATTGCCTTTTATAGAGGTATATCAAATGTAATACTCCGTGATTTTAAAAAGTGTTATTGTTATCTTAATCATAGTGATTATAAAAACAGCATTATTCCATTGTGGTTTTGTGTTTCCATCATTTGATACTTAAAAAGTCCTGCATTGCATTAGTAGTCAGTGTTTCTAATGTTGATAAAAGGAAAAATGCAGTCACTTCATACTGTAATTTTCTTTGTTGCTTGATCCAGAGGATTCTGGAACTCTATTCTATTGTACACAAAGGAAGATACCGATGCTTAAAACGACCCAAGTTTCCAGATCTACGTCTGATTTTGTGACCCATGTGTGTGACCAAATTGAATAGATTTTGCTGCTGGCAGACTGACAAGATTGTACGGGGCACAAATAGTGTAATCTGACAATGACACACGGCCAGATTCATTTTTTCAATGCATTGATGGGTTGGACCAATTTAATGGAGTTTACAGATTTAACATGCTTAAACTATAAGCATAGGCAAACTGAGGGGTTTTTTCTAGTGCCTGGAAACCCCCCTCCAAGCCTGGGGCACTGTATAATTGAGGTGGCTGAACCCTGCCCCCGCTTCACACGGCTCTGCTTGAAAAGGGGAGAGCTGCGTGCACCTAACAATAGTGCATGCAGCATTGCCCATGTATATTATGGGGATAGGAAGAGTTGGAGTGCAGCCAAGCATTGTCTTATATTATAACCACGCCCCCATGCATGTTGGTCACGCCCACTGGTGGCGTGGTGTGGAAACCCCCTTCTATATATCCTGCGTTTGCCCCTGATAAGGAAATGAAATAGACAAACTGACTATCCCACCATCACATGAACTGCCCAATGTCGTTACTTTTCAAAAATCCAGCAAATCAATCTCACAGGGGATATGAAACATACTGATACGATGTGACTACACAGTATATACAGTGTTTAAAATGGAGTATATTTAAACAGAGACACAGATATTCCAATAAAGTTTGAGCTATCCTGATACCAAAGTCCAGACGACATTTGGCACACCCTTGATTAATCACCTTGCCAGGTACTCACAGTGTAGTGCAGCCGGCATAATCATAACGCAAAATGCATAATGCAAAATGAACAGCATTATGTCACACTGCTATTAATAGTTATACTAACGTAAAAAGTAGATAAACCATCAAAAAAGAAGTTCTTGATTGGATATATGTGCAGAACATTGCAATCCATTCCCACTTTACTCAATAAGCTGGCTCTTACTACTCCTGGACAGTATCACCGAGTATCACTCAGCTGCCCAGGTAATTTTACTGATAAACCTCCATGGTAGGTGGGGTTTTCATTGCCATGATAAGCAGCAATTAAAAAAAATTAGCCTTATTGTTTCATAATAATAAATAGACCCCTCAGTTTTGATTTGACAGAACCTCTACCACCTCCTAATTTTCCAAAAATACAGGGGAATTGCAGTTTTTTGCTGCTCCTTTGCAGCTATTAAGATATTGGACCTGATTCTTCAATGCACGTATCTTCCTATTTTGAGCGTATCGTATGCAAAATCACTCTGCGCATGCCCAGAACCGGAACATACATTTGTGAATGCAGCTGTAAAAATGTATTCTATACTCAGTAGATATTAACAACATTCTTATAAATGTATTTCATGCGGGGAATTTTTTAAAAAATACCCCATTAATGCCTATATTATTAACAGGTGACATTAATTACATTTTTTTTTGTGTGCGTTCTTTGGCAAATTTATAATTTTGTATCTTTATCTGTGTGCCTTGAGGTCTGGAGTATGCAAAACCTAATTACGTGCTTTAAATACTAAGCGCAGGTTGCGCTCTGAATGTGTGCCTTGATGAATCAGGATCATTGTGTTCAGTTTAGGGGATGTGTCCCAAGCCTCTTTCCCTCAAACCAGGTACCTCTTGTGGCAGCCCCAACTTCTGATCCTGATGGCAAAGTACAGTCACTTGTTTCTCATGTTATCTTAATGTGTAATAAGCCAACATGGAGTAAGGGCCAACCAGTTGCTCCCCTGCTATCATTAAATGTAAATACAGTAAAGAAAGCTATTCTGTGGGCCGAATCAATATTAGGCGAATGCAGCCTATAAACTCACTAGGATTAATGACATCACTGAGGACTAGTGACATCAATGATTACATCATTGAGGTCTCACTGATGTCCCAATACCTAGTAAATCAATATTCAGAATATTGTTTCACCCAGGGCCACCCAGAAGAGGGATCAGACACATGTCAGGGAACCGGTGATCTCAGGGTACCTGTGACTATTATTGCAAGAACTTAAATTATGAAGAAACTTTTTGATAAAAGGGGCTACATTCTTCTAACCCACCAGCTGTCTGCTTTACCAAGCACAAAATTAGAGATGTTCACTGACCCCCGTTTTCTGGTTTTGATTTTGGATCTGGATTAACTTCGTGTTTTGTTTTTTTTCTAAAATCCCTATTTTTTTTTGCTAAAATCATATATTTTTGCTTGTTTTCCCCCACACTTTTATTAACCTCAATAACACTGATTTCAAGTCATTTGCAGTCAATTTTGACCCTCTCACAGGTCACAATATTATTTTAATACACTTTCAAATAAAGACAGCAGTGACCTGGCTGGATGCTAAGCGACAGCGCAATGACACAAACACACGGCAGTTCCTACCACATCTAGGAAACATTGCCACACAGCAGTGGCAGAAAAGAAAAATGGTACAAGATGTAATTGTCCTTGGGCCCTGCCACCCACCCTCAGTGGCGGATCCAGGGGGGGGGGCGATCGGGGCTAAACAAAATCAGAGCAGCCAGGCAGCACATTGTCACTACCGAGCGGACCTGCGCGTACTGTGCAGCCGCCGGCAGCCTTAAAAGTCAGAAAGGGGGCGGGACCTAAATCGCCCCCCCCTAAATTGCCCGGGGTAGAAAATCTTTCTAGATCCGCCCCTGCCCACCCTAATGTAAGATATTGAAGAGGACATGTACAGTTTAACACAGCAAGCACTCCAGCGACTAGCAGTGCCACATTTGTGCCTGAAGTGCTTGGTTTGTTTAGGTCCCCACAAAACAAGCTAACAATGGGCTTAAGGCACCTAGGCAAACAGTGCTGGTAATTAACTCTACTGTGGCAAGTCATGCACTAGTGCAGGCCTGTCCAACCTGCGGCCCTCCAGATGTTGTGAAACTACAAGTCCCAGCATGCCCTTCCAGCTATCAACAGGTTGTCTACTGGCAAAGCATGCTGGGGCTTGTAGTTTCACAACACCTGGAGGGCCGCAGGTTGGACAGGCCTGCACTAGTGGAAGCAGTTCCTGCCAGTGATAAGAAGAAGACCAAAATATCCACCTCTTATGTGTGGAATTATTTTTACACAAATCCTGACAACAGTTGTCTAGCCATTTGTAGCATTGTGAAGCCACAGTCAGTAGAGGTAAGGACCGTAACCATCTAGGAACCTCATCCATGTTACGGCATTTGAAACGATTTCATGGAAAGCTTTTGTAAAAATCAGAAACTTATGCTAAAAAGTAACAACAAGCAGTCCAGCATCAGCTACCTCCCTTCTTTTAGTTAGATCCCAGCATAAAACAGGACATACGTAAAATAAGAGCAGACAAAATTAATGGAGACATGAAAACAAAGGGTATGGAGGACCCTGCTCATTAGAGAGCTTACATTCTAAAGGAAAGAGGGCACCACTGAAACAAGAGGAGCGAGTGTGACTCAGTGTAGAGATTGGGATAGTTGTGTGGGTGCATTAGTGTGAATAGTGTTATCAAGGATAAGGTCACCTCTAAAAAAGAGTTAGTTTTTCAAAGAGCATCTCAAGATTTGAAGGCTGTGGGAAAGCCTGAATGAGTGTGGTAGGGAATTCCATAAGTGGGGAGCAGCACGTCAGAAGTCTTGAAGGCGGGAGTGAGAGGTGGTTATCAGAGACGAGACAAGGCGCAGGTCAGAGGTAATACCGCTGACAACCTGTTTGAAAAACTAAGTGATGTCATTGCAAAATGGCTTATCCTGCTTGGACTCTCCTGAGGATATGTGATTTCTGATAATGCCACGAATATTGTTAGAGCATTACAGTGGGGGGAATTCCATCACATTCCCTGTTTTGCTCACACAATCAACTTGGTGGTACAGAACTTTTTAAAACATAACAATTAACAATGACATGCAGGAGATGCTGTCTGTGTCCCAAAATATTTAAGGTCATTTTAGGGATACTGCAACAGCATGTAGGAGGATGCAGCAGGTGCAAGAAGAATAGAATTTAGAGGGAATGTACTTTAGTCGAGCGCAATGGAGAATACTTTCCGTGTTGTGCAAGGTGCTGAAACCACTCAAAGTAGTCACCGGTGAAGAGAGTGCAGCTTGAGTCAAGTGATTCCCCTAATAAGACTTTTTGTAAAAGCAGAAAAAGAAATTGAAGGAGGATATGAAAAAAAGCAATTCCACTAATTATGTTGGACTTGTAGATTAAGTACTTTATTTGCTTCGCCAGGATCCAAGAGTTATCAACATCTTGAAATCGGATCATTGCATTTTGGAAACTGTGCTTGATTCTAGTTTTAAGAGCTATGTCTTCTCTAGCTTTCAGGCTGACTCAGATCTCAAGAGATGCAATGAGCTCCTGGTCAGCAAGCTGACAGCTCAAGTGGTACATGACACAATGACGTCTCCTCCTTCAGTTTCTCTGGAAATTGCTGCTAGGAAAAAACGTAGCTTTCCCAAGACACCCTTCTTTGACAGCGCAGCGTCTGCTGTATAATACAGTGCTGCCGAAACGGAGCTTCTGCGCATGCGTGGGTGCATGCGCAGCAGCTCTCTTGCTTTTTCTTTTTTTGGGTGGGTGGGGGGAAAACCCCCCCTTAAAAATCCTGTGTGCGCCCCTGGCTGTCTACATGACACTGTTATCAGTAAAGTTCTATGTGTGTTTTGCTGCATGTGTACATTTGATTTATGTCGCTGTCATAGCCTTCGGATTTCTTTTGTCTGTTAAGTCAGTGGGCCTGATTCATTAGTGACCTTATCTTGTGCAAAAGTTAAGATGCTTATTTTAAGAAGAAACGGCAGATAAGAGTGAAGTTAAGATGGATTTTCATCTTAACTTAAGAAATTCTTCACTTACGCAGTGGATTTTGCTTATCTCGGCTGGTTAGGTAGTAGAGGTAAGTGCCTTCCGTTGTCAGCATTTCATAAACAGTAGCAACGTGTAATTGAGCCTGTGTGGTTAAATATAACATTGTGTATTGTGTTTGGTTGTGCTGTGCACGTTTCTTTCCAGGTGCAAGATATCAGGAACCCATTAAAGGTAGGCGCTTGTTTCCTTACTGTAATCCTGTGATTCTCTGTGTCTGTGGGGACAAGGGGATAGTTAGAGCACACCCCCAGTGAGGGCAGGACACACGGTAGTCTTCCTGTCCCGTAGGTCCCTGGGGTTAAGAGGAATTTCTTGAGGCAGTGATAGGACACCTCACTGGCAGTGCAGCACACCCCTTTTGAGTTCCAGAGGTGCGTCCCATGGTTCCAATTGGGTGTCTCAATCTGAGTTTCGGCATGGCCCTGACGGTTCCAGATCGGGGCGGTGTTTCCACTAGGGTGAACGCGAATGTCTTGTGTTCCGGAAGTGGTCACTGATGGTTTCAAGTGGAAGCCACCAACCCGGTAGCGCGTTGCTCCAGTGAGCCACGGTCAGGCAGTTGGCAAATGGTCCTTGGGATTCTGTGAGTAATCGCGCAGTGAGAAGATAGTCTTCTCGGTACGACCTGGGTGAGGGTCAGAGTCAGCCCCGAAGTAGAAGGTGAACATCGGCTGGTGCTCCCAATAGGTAGATGGAGGAGGTTTAGGGAGTACACTACACCCAGTACTTGGCAAAGTTGCTTTACCCGACCATTAGTTGTTGTAGGGTCAGGGCGCCTGTTGTTAGCTAGTACCAGTTGTGTGGGTGGTACATTCTAGACACACCTGTAGAGTAGAGGGAGGCCGTGTTGTTTTCTGTCATCCACAGGTGACGGAGAGGGTCAGGAGAGCAGGAGTCGGAAGTTGGAGTGCCCGGTGGAGTATAACTCTTGATTCCTACTTCTGGTTAGGCCCTCAGCGAGGGGTGAGTAGAGTATTCGGGGCGAGAATGTTCCTGGTCCCAAATACTCACAGTCCCGCAACCTTGACAAGAACAAAACGAGGTGGCGGCAGGCGGGCTTCAGTGAAGGTCTCTTCTCCTTGCCATAGCCTCGAACAGTCCTTTCTGGTAGGCACGATCTTAACTTCTGTTTCTTCCTTAGGGGGAAGTGGCGTGAGGTGACAGAGGTTCAGTTGCTGGTCTGCCAAAAAAGTAAAGAGCGGTGTATTCCTCTGCAGGGTCTAGGAGTCAGACCTTCACTAGAGACGGTGCGGAGACGGAGAGTGGCTGGGGTGAAACCGAAGTGGACGGTAGGCTGTCATCATTTGGAAGGTAAGACATCTGTGTGTCTGTCCTGTTCCCCCGCAGGCGTTACACGTCCACAATATGTAAACGTTGTATACACTGTAATAGCCAGTCCGAGTCCGGCGATTGAAATGTATACAATTAATGAAATTAGTACCTTTTTTATCTATGCCATTAAAACAACTACTTTAGCCTGTGACATTCTGTAACTTCTTGTTTATCTGAGATTGGCAGAAATAAGGATACTACCACGACAAAAAAAGGATTCATAGAGTGCGGGATTTCAAATCAATAAAACTTTTTAAAAGATTAAACCTGGCACAATTTCTTTATGCAAGTTTATGTAACATTAAGTGTTCTAACCTTGAAAAACATTTAGAAGTACATATATAATAAAACTGTTCTAATGATGTATTGCCCTTAAATTCTATTACTGTTCCACTTCACACTACCTCAAGGAGACTCTTTCCAGCATTCTCTAGAGTTTGTATGAAATCTTGATGTAGCACTTATCTTATTCTGAACAAATTATTTCCTCTGTTAGTTAGTAAGCGTGCCTCCCTAAGTAGATTGGTTAAAATAATAACGATATTATTTTTCTATTTACTCAATTCTAGAAAATGCTTCCAACAATACAACCCCAACACTGTCCCAGTCAGCAAAGATTGAGATTACATGATTGATATGTCAGTATATATTACTCACAGTATGCATGCATGTATTACTTTCACACACTGTATAGAAACAAAAACCTCATACACTTGGTATAGTTACACTAATAGATGCTTAACATATCATTTTCTTTTTTCTGTGGGGAGCACACAGTGGTTTTCTCTGCTGAAAAACAGAAGACATATTGAATGTATTTTAAAGAACCACTACACCTAAAACACTAGGGGTCTGATTCATTAAGGAAAGTAAGGCAAAAAAATGAGTAATTTTTCTCCTGGACAAAACCATGTTACAATGCAAGGGGTGCAAATTAGTTTATTATTTTGCATATAAGTTAAATACTGGCTGCTTTTTCATGTACCAAACAAATACTTGATAGCTTTACTTTTCCACTGAAATTTAAAGTTGATCTAGGATATGCGCTTCCCCAATTATAAATCTGTCGGATTATTTTAAATTTAGCTCCCCCTCAAATGCAACATAGTTTTACCAGGGTGCAAAGTTACCCATTTTTTTTGCTTTACTTTCCTTAATGAATCAGGCCCAAGTCGTATAAAAGAGCTACAGTACTAAAAGCATGTACTAGTGATTGTTGGGGGGATTATTTTACTACTTTGAGCAGACTTGAGCTACATCATACCTCCCAGCATTTTCAGTGCCTAAATTTGGACAGTGTATGCACAGTGCACCTCTGAAAAATTGCATGGTGATGCCACGTGGAGGGCACAGCCATCTCATGTCGGCCGTGTGGTATGTGCCTAGCATTTCTGAAGTGCTAGGATCTTCCAACCCCCTTCACCTCCCTTAGATAAAAAATATTTTTGCACATCCCTGTGGCATGTGCATGCAGCGGACATACCTTTCAACGGTCTTGGCAGTCGGGATAGAAGTAGTTGGGTTGGCGATTGATGGCAGTCGGGGAGGGTGATTCCTATCTCCTAGAGTAAGGACTGTCTCACCTAAATCAATGCAAAGTTTAAAATTAAATGAACAGAAACATTTCTGTTCTATCTGACGTCTGGGCCAAGATGCTTTGTTTGCACAAAATACGAAGGGCTCACCAGCAAATGAAGATACATGGTCAACATCTGGGTTAGCCACGCCTTTTTCATATTGTATGCATGTTATATCATAAATACAATGTATATAAAATATAGATTTGGGCTGAATGATTTTGCATTGAAGTTACTTTTGTAATATTTTCTGGTGTCAAGCAAGCTTGGGGGGACCCACCTGGGCTTGGGGTCAGTGAATGTTCTGGTATCTAAATAATGTTGTTGCTCCTGATGTAAACACATAATGCCCTGTAGATTTTTTACAAAAACATCCATTACAGAGAATACATTTTTAAACGGGAACACTTGGAGTAGTTTCAAATGACTGTTCCAAACCAATGATTACTTATTGCTATCTGCCAGCAAGGGTCAACCTGCCAAAATGCACACCTGTTCTAAAAGACTTTTGTATTTTCCAACTGTGTTTATTACTTTGTAGTTTTACATTATTAAAGGGCACCTCATATAGCCTACCTTGATTAATCATGTGTCCTTCATCTGTTTACAATAAACTTTCGGATAGATCGGATGCATATTTTAGGATATGGGTTTTTTTCTATTTTTTTACTTGCTACGACTGTGGCCCCGTCTTGACAGGTATCAGGCTCACCATTAATTTGCCTGACTTGTTACGGAAAGTAATGGATCTTTTGGTAATGCAGCTTGAGTGCTATTTTTTCATCTATTAGAGTCTCATGAGCTTTTTTGATGTTCTGCCAAACCTGCTTGTTCTGCTCCGTTTCTCTTCCTTTGTTCGTCTGATATGCTGCTGTTAGCTTGCCATTCAGACCTAGCAAACTCTCATTGACTTCTCTTTTTCTCTTAAAAACATATGCAATTATATACCCTTTCATCGTATATTGCTTCTTCCCATACTAATTGTCGAGTCTACAAATCTTAGTGGATATTCTGGGTCAAGTGTAGTTTCCCCAGGATGTAGGGAGAACCAAAGTGCATATTTCTATCTTTCCATGGTATGTCATATCAAGATTTGAATGCAAATTGAGCATAACTCCTTTAAACTAAATACATTAAAATAGCTAAACCAGTAAAAGGGAAAGTATATCCTATAAAAAAAAAGGTAGGGCTGTATTGAATCCTGAGTGTTCTAGACAATTCCAGCAATAGGGGGCCCAGCTTTGGCAATGATGAGACTCATCTGAGCAGGACTGTGGGTGGTAAGAAAGGGACTGTGCAGAACAATTGCTTACTTTTGTCCAATGCAGTCACACCTCTCCTAGGGTTCATGGCTAAGATGTGCAAGGAGTCTAGGGAGTCTGCCCAGTCACACACCCCTAGACATCATGCACAGGATGGGGTTTTGACAAATCTATCCGCCCTGGACACAGCCCCATAGGCTGCTTCCCCCAGCTTCGGCTTTTTCAAAGCTTCATATACAGCTTTGGGGGTGCATAAAGAAACAGCTGCTTTGTCCCCCAATGTTGGTTTCAGATGCCCTGTGTGCTATGAGTGGCTATCAGTTGGGGGTGGGGGGGTCTCTGAGCAACAGGTGTCTGGAAGTTAGGGAGGTCTCTATGTAACAGATGGCTGGCAGTTTGGTGTAACTCTTTCCCTTATGTAGTATGTAATGGGTGAAAATTTTGGCAATATGTTCTTTTCAATGGGGAGTATTTCTCTGCAATATGTGCTGACAATGGTTATTTATCTCTGTGCCACATAAATCTGGTGCCCATAGATTGTAAGCTTGCGAGCAGAGTTCTCTTACCTCTCTGTCTGTATGTATTACCCAGTATTGTTTTATTAATGTTTGTTCCAAATTGTAAAGCGCTACAGAATTTGCTGGCGCTATATAAATAAATGTTGATGATGATGATGATGGTGCGCCGATTGGACATCTCCAACGTCGGTATGCAGATAACTCTGCTTCTCTTTAAATCATTTTTTTTACAGATTCGACTCTTAATTGGAGGAGTCCTCAGCATCGTTATGGTGATAATCGTGAAAACAATTACCACCGAATCTGGTAATGATGGGCAGTTTCATGAATAAAGAATTCTAGTCATGTGCTGTATAGGAGAATAGCAGTTGTTTCCAGTGCAGAAGAATGCAGCCATTGTCAGGTATGATGTGCTGTATTATGCAGTACCGCACATGTATGAAAGAAATCACAGACAAGCAGGGCCGGATTTACCACTAGGCAACCTAGGCAATCGCCTAGGGCCCAGCGGTCCCCAGATGGCCCTCCCAGGGCCGGCGGTGAGACCACCCTATAAAAATGGGCTGCTACTTGTGGGCCAGTGCTATATGCTTGCCCCCGGGCTAAAGTCTGCCAGCCAGCCCCATAGGGGTATATGTTATGCTAAAAAACTATAGTGCTATAGATTTTTTCAGGGATGGGGCCCTAAACCAGTATCTTGCCTAGGGCCCCATGAGGTCTAAATCCGGCTCTGCAGACAAGTAACTTTTGAATACGGTTCACATTCTGTTCAGTAGGCCTCTCACCGTAAATAGTGAATTTTGTACATAGCTAAAAGATTGTTTATTTTTGTTTAGCAAAGCACAAGGTATAAGTTATTCTGCAGAACCATATTTAGTTTAATAACCTGACTGGGAGATGCTAAAATGCTCATACCCGGTAAATAAAATATTATCAATATACTGCAATGCATATCCTTTCAAACTAGTAATTCAAAAAACCTAAAACAGTTACTTCCCTCATAGCACTCTCAATTTCATAATTGTGACACTGGGCTATACCCACAAACCACCCATACCACGGTCCACCAAAACAACAGCCATTTTGCCAAATCCTCATATTGTTCTGCTAAGCAGCACACATTTGTAGCCATCAGAAATCGTGACTGTCCTACGAAAATCCAAAGTGTTAGCAGATATCCAATTGCAGAAAACTCATCTAGTTTTACTAATCAATAAAATATTCATGCATGATACATCTATGTGTGTCAAGTCTGTGTTTACACCCTTACTAAGCAGTGTTTTATCTATTTTGGTATTACCATTTTAGAAAGTCTCCTATGCTATTGTATTGATCATCACATTGCATCAATTGCCTCTCTTATTTCCCTAAAGTATGACATATGATATATATTTGCTGTGAAAATATTGCATTACAATTATTTGTATTCCCTATGTACACAGTTGTAATAGCAAATGTTTCCTTGAAAATCGTGAATTAACCTGTGTTTTTAAAGAGCTATTCTGATCAACAATTTAATGTGTGGTCTCTTGTATATTACATGAGTTATGTTTTTGGTTATAAAGTTCAACAAATTAACCATTTCTCATGTTTGTTGATGTATTCCAGTTTTGTCTTAAATCAATTTCCTGCTCTGTGATCAAACTCCCTTCAATGACTTTCTTGCTTGACCTTACCTAGAACATTAGGTAAAAGATCTACTATATTAGGCAGAACAATTCATACATCAAACATGTGAATTAGACAGCTACGACCTAACAAAAAACAAACTCACTGCAAAAAAAAATATTTAAGAAATGTATGTAGCACATATATTACATATTATCTATAAAATATACATGAAATAGAGTCTTTATAATGTTATCTTGAGAAACTATACTATACGATAGTATACTATGCTATACAACACAGTACCTTGATCTCATGAGATTGCGAATGTAGCACCCTTTCCCTAGCACTATGAAAGAGGTGGTGAAATGCTGTTCTTTTCTAGTCCTCTGGAACTACCCTGGTTAATAGTGATTGGTTTAATAATTCCATTAATGGTCTTACCATCACCCCTTTAAGCTCTTTTAATTTCTTTGGATGTATCTTGTCTGGACCAATTGGTTAGTCCACTTTCACTTTTGACAAGTTTGTTAGGATTTGCTCCTCTGTAAGTGGACTTTTATCTTCCTGTTTTGTATCAATCTTCAATATTGATTATATAAATATTCTTGCTACTTGCTACTAACTGTGATAACTGAGCAAAAGTAAGTATTAATATAATTTGCTATACCCTCAACACAACTCTCTATCTGTTAATTTAATCCTACTAATTATCCTTTTATTTTACCTTTTCACTTACATACCTAAGGTAAGATTTTGACCCTTTTCCTACTGATTTGCCTATATTTCCTAAATGTCATGTTTTATGTTCTTACATTGCTTATTATTCCTTTTGAGAACCACACTGACTTCCTTTAACTTTTTCCAATGTTTCTGCACTTCATTCAAGTGCCGCCACCATGCCACAGACTCACTTACATATTTTCCCATCTATTCATAGTCTTACAACTTTTTTTTGTGTGTTATGAGTCAGTGTCTGTCTTTATATTAAACCATACTGCTTAATAATCACTGGTTTCTAGGATCTCCAGAAAACACATCTGATACTCTGTCACCATTGGTAAGTACTAAGTCTAATATTCTTCTTCGTGAGCGAGTCCCTTTACGTTCTTCCTCTAAGGTATTTAGGATATCCCTACTTTTGGTGGAACTTGCAGAAGACCCACTCCAGCCACAACGGGCAGATTAAAGTCTCACATAACTATTATCTTTCCTTTTCAGTGATGTCCTACAATAGGCCCCTGTCCAATCATTTTTCCTGTCCTAGAGGACAATAGTTACCTTGATCTTCAAACCTTAGTTTGAAGATCAACTTCCCAGTATGAAGAATAACCACATGTTCTTTAGTTTCTAGGTTTACCAAAAGTGTCTCGTTTTTTTTTAAACACTTGTTTAAACACATGTTACTGGACATTACCACAACTAGGAACTTTAATGACCATACAAATAGTCATCTTACTCAGTATTAACACAGTTGGGTATCTTGAAAACTGGAAAATTTGACTAATGGACAACTTATTGGCCATTAGCTCTAGTGTGTATCTTACTAGAGATTACTATTACTTGACTTCTAACTTCATCACCCCTACTGGACATCTTATTGAACATCACCACTAATAGGCATCTTTCTGTGCCTTTGTCCTGTTCTATTCTGATTAGATACTGTAACAATCTAGCCAAGCTTATGCGCCTCACTATCTGCTCTGTCTTCATAGACTTGGCGGTTATATCAAAATAGTTGCGGTCTCATGATTGTTTCAAGCCTGATTGGTGTTGGCTGTAATAGAGGATTGCTCCTGCTATTTACACAAACTTGCTCGTATCTGAAACTTCGTTAGAGTTGTACCTGCTCTGTGCTACTGCCTGTGACCAGACCATTGATTCCTGCTAGATACCTGTCCATTGTACCTTCTTCATTCCAGCTGCATGCCCTGTAAGATAATCATATGATTACACTGCATTAAGTATGTAGACAGTAAAGCTATATGCCTTTTGAGTATTGGTGAGCTGGATGGCCCATAATAATTTCTTTCATGTCTACACTGTGGTCCTCTACTGTTTGCACTACCACTGGAGGACATCCCATTGAGAAATAGGTCACCACAATGTGAAATGCAGACCCCAGTCAGCACCATTGGTGCACTAACACATCAATGTTTTGGACACTGATTCAGGCAACAGAAATAATAAGGTAATATTAATATTTATAGGAGGACAGAAATACTGTGTTGCTAGAGAAGGCATCAATTTATTAAAGCCGATTTACTATTTTGGCAAGACAGAACAGCTACATAAATTCTGGTTGAGAGATCACTGGTGACAACTTATTATATTGTTACCAGCACAGTGGCACAGTGGTTAGCATTGCAGTCTCACCGCACTGGGGCCATGGGTTTGATTCCAAGCAGGGCCCTGTGGACTTTGTATGTTTTCCCTGTGTTTGCATGAATTTCCTTCAAGTCCTCTGGTTTCCTCCCACAGTCCAAAAAAAGTACTAGTAGGTTAATTGGCTGCTTAACAAAAAAATGGACCCTAGTGTGTTTGTTTATGTGGTAGGGAACTTAGACTGTAAGCTCCAATAAGTCAGGGACAACAGTAGTGATTACATGTTTTCTGTACAGCGCTAAATTATATGATAGCGCTAGATAAATAAAAGGTGATGGCAATAATATTGAGCTAAACCCTCTAGGAGTGTCAGTTGTATTGCAATTATTACATTGGTAGGCCAGAATTAATAACAATAATACGTATATTAAGAGGTCACTATTGAAAGCATCAATACTATTAAAAAAAACCCAAAACATTAATTAAAGAGATGTTATTGAGTTAAGACAGACAAGCTACAGATCTGGTTACAACAAAAGGATGGTTAGGATAAGATACCTCACTGTCTCACTGTTCCTTGCTGCCCCCCAAGGCGATAGTAACTAATTCCAATCCACAAATCAGATTTAGCTCTACTTATAATGAACATTGGAGTTAAATGAGAGTAAGTTGGAGATATTCTGGCCTATTCTGTTAATGAACCATTAGTTAGCTAGGCATTTCAGACCACCCATTAGTGACAACAAAATGGTAAAGAAATTTGAGACACATTCTGGTTCATAATCTTTATGTTCTCCTATATCACATGATTATGATCTAAGGGTCTATGGTCGGGTAATTTTCCATGTGATGACTGTAGCACTTCTTTCAAATATTACATAACGTCACACTAAAAATTTAATTTATTAAGTCACATGTCCATGTCCAAAGATCTAGGTAGGCTTGATCTCTAAGGATCTCCAGATTCACGGAACATGTACATAACATCCATTTACACAGAAAACTGAAAGGATGGAAAAAGCTGAGACAATCCTTTAATAATTTAGGGAAATTCATGGTTGTATTTCAAGGCTGTTGAAAATGAGAAGGAAATTCCAAGTCCATCTTAGATCATAGTGAGGCAATAATAAAGGGAACGACCTTTGAAATTACTTTTTCATTGACTATAACTATATTTGGACACTTGTTTTTAACAATTTTATTTTACAATTTTCTATATTTGTATTCAATATCACAATAGCGATAGCAAGCAATGCAAATGCTTTCAGGTCGAGCATAGAGGGGTCTTACCGGAAGAAAAACAATTGTACAAATATAATATGTTTTTATATATTGGATACTGACTTGGCCGGGGCTGACATCTTAGTGGGTATGATTTTATGATGGTATATAGACATCACAATTTTGCTATGGGGAGCAGACATTTCTAGTTACACCCTATTAACTTTTGTATAATACTTTATTGTGACTTAATAAAATCCCCCTATTTTACATGCTTTGGTTGTGCTCCATAATGAATGTTTTCCTGGAAGGATTGAGTACCTATATTGGTAATGGTAGCACCTAGGACTGCATACACTATTATCTATTGGGTAAATGGACTGCACAGCTGCTAATTCCCTAATTTCCATAGAGTATTATTTTGGTAGATTTGTCCCTGAATGTTTTTGGCCACAATAATGCCCCTGTCTATAAATGCTGATGTATAGTTACGCATTTCTTGTTATGTATGTTGAATGGAACTTGCAGTACTTTTCCTTAATCTTATGTATGAGTGCAGAGAGGGGGAGTAAAGTATATATGGAGGACATTAGAGATGAGGGCCATTGTGGATGAGGGCAACAGGGCCTATGGTACTCTAGTTATACCACTACTCAGAAAGGATCTTAGGTCTTCTTGCATGCTCTGCATGTTTGAGAACTTCCCACGCATTCTCAATAACATTCAAGACTGGAATGCAAATGACATTCCAAACGCTCCTCATTCTTTCCTGTAAGGACTTCATGGTTGATTCTTCAGTATGTTTAGCATTGTATTGTTGCTGAAATACTCAACATATTTTCAGTTTTCATTTCTTTATTCACTGTGGGAAATGTAATTTTTTTCCTTCTACATGTACAATATTTTACAGCTGCCCCAGAAGTCAAATTCATAACAGATGAGCCGCTATGCTTAACAATTTCTAAGTCAATCTATTCTTCGAATGAACCAAACTTTTATCATGCAGAGGATCCATAAAGCTTAAGGCTGTGGGCATGGGAGACAAAATAAAATGAGAAGCCCCCCACTGGAAAGAGCCGTCTTTTCACTGGCACCTGCTATATAATAGCACAAACCCAAAAATATTACATTGAAAACCTACTAAGGAATTGTGGGTAGAGACATGCTAACCACCCATTATATGTCCCTGTATGACATTTATGTATCTAGTACCACTGGTTAATAAGACAGATGCAGAAAGATACACAGAGTCATATAGCCAATTTGCATATATCTGTTTTAATATAAAAAAAATGTAATTGGTACAAGGTTGGAAACTGACTTTCATGGTGTAGAAACAAATCCATACAGGGCAACCAATAGTGACAAGTATACATAGGATAATAAAAGCAAAAAAAAAAACTCCTACTGTAATTTTGGATACTGAACAGATTGTGTCAAATGCTGTTCACTTAAAGAGTCATTAAAATTCACAATTTAAGAGGGGCCTAAATGGAAGACAATTATATACAACAAAAGCACCCTGATATAAGGATTTTGAATTATAGTCTGGTACTTGCAGCTTGGTACTGAGCTCCTTAGTATACCTGGAGGGTAATGAGCTCAATGATAAACCTGGAGGGTACTGAGCTCCTTGATATAACTGGAGGGTACTGAGCTCCTTGGTATAACTGGAGGGTACTGAGCTCCTTAGTATACCTGGAGGGTAATGAGCTCAATGATAAACCTGGAGGGTACTGAGCTCCTTGATATAACTGGAGGGTACTGAGCTCCTTGATATAACTGGAGGGTACTGAGGTCCTTGGTATAACTGGAGGGTACTGAGCTTCTTGATATAACTGGAGGGTACTGAGCTCCTTGATATGACTGGAGGGTACTGAGCTCCTTGGTATAACTGGAGGGTACTGAGCTACTTGATATTTCTGGAGGGTACTGAGCTCCTTGGTATAACTGGAGGGTACTGAGCTTCTTAGTATACCTGGAGGGTAATGAGCTCAATGATAAACCTGGAGGGTACTGAGCTCCTTGATATAACTGGAGGGTACTGAGCTCCTTGATATAACTGGAGGGTACTGAGGTCCTTGGTATAACTGGAGGGTACTGAGCTTCTTGATATAACTGGAGGGTACTGAGCTCCTTGATATGACTGGAGGGTACTGAGCTACTTGATATTTCTGGAGGGTACTGAGCTCCTTGGTATAACTGGAGGGTACTGAGCTTCTTGATATAACTGGAGGGTACTGAGCTCCTTGGTATAACTGGAGGGTACTGAGCTTCTTGATATAACTGGAGGGTACTGAGCTCCTTGGTATAACTGGAGGGTACTGAGCTGCTTGGTATAACTGGAGGGTACTGAGCTACTTGATATTTCTGGAGGGTACTGAGCTCCTTGATATAACTGGAGGGTACTGAGCTCCTTGGTATAACTGGAGGGTACTGAGCTACTTGATATTTCTGGAGGGTACTGAGCTCCTTGGTATAACTGGAGGGTACTGAGCTTCTTGATATAACTGGAGGGTACTGAGCTCCTTGGTATAACTGGAGGGTACTGAGCTTCTTGATATAACTGGAGGGTACTGAGCTCCTTGGTATAACTGGAGGGTACTGAGCTGCTTGGTATAACTGGAGGGTACTGAGCTACTTGATATTTCTGGAGGGTACTGAGCTCCTTGATATAACTGGAGGGTACTGAGCTCCTTGGTATAACTGGAGGGTACTGAGCTACTTGATATTTCTGGAGGGTACTGAGCTCCTTGGTATAACTGGAGGGTACTGAGCTTCTTGATATAACTGGAGGGTACTGAGCTCCTTGGTATAACTGGAGGGTACTGAGCTTCTTGATATAACTGGAGGGTACTGAGCTCCTTGGTATAACTGGAGGGTACTGAGCTTCTTGATATAACTGGAGGGTACTGAGCTTCTTGATATAACTGGAGGGTACTGAGCTCCTTGATATAACTGGAGGGTACTGAGCTACTTGATATTTCTGGAGAGTACTGAGCTCCTTGATATAACTGGAGGGTACTGAGCTCCTTGATATGACTGGAGGGTACTGAGCTGCTTGGTATAACTGGAGGGTACTAAGCTTCTGGGTATAACTGGAGCGTACTGAGCTCCTTGATATAACTGGAGGATACTGAGGTCCTTGGTATAACTGGAGGGTACTGAGCTTCTTGGTATAACTGGAGGGTACTGAGCTCCTTGGTATAACTGGAGGGTACTAAGCTTCTGGGTATAACTGGAGTGTACTGAGCTCCTTGATATAACTGGAGGATACTGAGGTCCTTGGTATAACTGGAGGGTACTGAGCTCCTTGGTATAACTGAAGGGTCCTGAGCTCCTTGATATAACTGGAGGGTACTGAGCTCTTTGGTATAACTGGAGGGCACTGAGCTCCGTGGTATAACTGGAGGGTACTGAGCTCTTTGGTATACTTGGAGGGCACTGAGCTCCTTGATATAACTGGAGGACACTGAGCTCCTTGATATCACTGGAGGATACTGAGCTCTTTGGTATACCTGGAGGGCACTGAGCTCTTTGGTATAACTGGAGGGTACTGAGCTCCTTGGTATAACTGGAGAGTACTGAGCTCCTTGATATAACTGGAGGGTACTGAGCTCTTTGGTATAACTGGAGGGCACTGAGTACCTTGGTATAACTGGAGGGTACTGAGCTCCTATTTATACCTGGTAGGTACTAAGCTCCTTTGTATAGCTGAAGGGTGCCGAGCTCCTTGGTATACCTGGAAGGTACAGAGGGCCTTGGTATAACCTGACGGTACCAAGTCCCTTAATATAACCGGAGGATACCGAGTCCCTTGATATACCTGGAGGGTACCGAGCTCCTCGATATACCTGGAGGGTACTGAGCTCCTTGGTGTAACTGGAGGGTGCTGAGCACCTTGGTATACCTGGAGAGTACTGAGCTCCTTGTTATACCTGGTAGGTACTAAGCTACTCTGTATAGATGAAGGGTGCTGAGCTCCTTGGTATACCTGGAGTGTACAGAGCTTCTAGGTATAACTGGAGCGTACTGAGTTCCTTGATATAACTGGAGGGCATTGAGCTCCTTGGTATACCTGGAGTGTACAGAGCTTCTAGGTATAACTGGAGCGTACTGAGTTCCTTGATATAACTGGAGGGTGCTGAGCACCTTGGTATACCTGGAGAGTACTGAGCTCCTTGTTATACCTGATAGGTACTAAACTCCTCTGTATAGATGAAGGGTGCTGAGCTCCTTGGTATACCTGGAGTGTACAGAGCTTCTTGGTATAAGTAGAGGGTACTGAGCGCCTTGGTATACCTGGAGGATAAAATACAGACCTCTGCTGGGAGGTGTGACACAGAAACTTGTGTTTTCATTCTAACACTATTGACCTAGCAACATAAACTGTGAACCATATGGGACAATAAAGAAAATTCAAATTAGGAAATCCATTTAGTATAGTGTAAGTGAAATAAATACTTAATTAAGCTTCATAATAAAAGTTTCACATCTGTGAAATATGCACACATGCATATAACAAGCCAGTTACATATAGTAATTGCTCCTGAGAAGCCTCAGAAATAAGACTCAAGTCCTTCAAAGAGCTCTCTAATACCTGGGGACCGGAGGAGAGGGGAATAGTGCTAGGGATGCTCTCTCCCAGCCCTCCACTACTTATAACATTAAAAAAAACAAGTGTAAGCAGAAAAAGACCCAGTTGCCAATGTGCATAAATATAACTTGAGCTTTAAAGGGAATACTTAATTCCTAATTATAAACTGCCAAAAAGTCTAAAATAATCAAAGAGATCATATTAAAGTATAACTCCTCCCAGAACTGAAAATTCAGTTATATGTGGCATTCCATAAGGTAAATATAACTTACCTGGCTTTCCACCTGATCCTGCAGGCCCTCCAATATCTGTTGCAGTCTAACAATGTTGTGTTGTTGATCAGCAATATTTTGCTATATGGTAAAGCCAGACTAAGCGAGAACGAGGAGTATATCATTGGACAACGGCAGACGTTAGGGGACTCATCGTACCAGGCGTAATGCCGGACTTCAGGTGAGTAATATTTAGGGTTAATGTTTAACTTGTGAAATTACACCTCCATCTGAATTTTCAGCTATGGCTAGAATTAGCATTTAAGTGCATCAAAAAAATTTTGAACACATAGTAATGTACTCAGTCTTCTTCAGTAAATGACTTAATAATATTAGAAGTGTCAAAGCAGTTGGAACCAAGAGAAATGGAACAAGAGGTTAAAGCACCACAGACAAAAGTGTGGTAATGCTGTGTGGATAATCACAAATTATCTAACACTGCATAGAACAGCTGAACATTTGCATAGATCTTTTCTGCATTTTGCATATGCTAATAAGCATTTCTATTGTTAGAGGGCCCACTTCTGAGAATGTCCTTTACATGACTACCAGTGATTGTAGCATTAGGAAAGCAGCGGTAGCCATAGCTGGGCCCTGGAGCCCTGGTTCCCCCTGTTGTGATTACAATAATTTATGATGGCTCAGGACAGCTTGTTTCATTCCCCCGCTCTGAACCTGAAGCCTGAGGTATGTGTGATGTTTTATGTGTGTGATAGGAAGTTGCTATTGATGATCAATGTATGTATGACACTGTCCTATTTCTTTCATGTCTTCAAGGGCCATGCTGGTTACACTTTGTGAGGCACCCTCACTGTGTCCAAGACAGCTGTCTCTTCTGTATAGCACTGCTACAAAAGTAGTAAAGGCTATATAACCTACCATATGAAGTCTAATATACATTTTCTTTTAGGCTGAAACACAGGTTACAACATAAAAGTTCTATGAATGACATAATACTGATACCGAATATGAACCCAAACATGATTAACTTTTATTCATATATGCATTGCTGTATGTTTGTGGCAGGGGAAGGACACTCCAGGCAGATAGTGCCCTGGTCAGGAATTCTAATCACTGTGCCGCTGTATTATAAAGGTAAGTGTGCGATTTAGGGGCGGAAAACGAAATCGCCGGACACCACAGCAAAATTTGGAACAGAGCCAGTGTCCCCTCCTAAGGCCCGCCTCTGCATTTTCATTATCTTTAATTAGGAAAATATTTTTCAATTACAGTTTTTCACAGAAAATTATGCAGATCATTGCAGTTACAAATCTATGTACTGTATCTGTGACCAATCATTTTCAATCATTTCCATTTAAGGAACATTCCTTTCAACATACACAACCTTTGGGCCTGATTCATTAAGTACAGCAAAGCAAAAATAGGAGTAAATTTGCTCCTGGACAAAACCATGTTACAATGCAAGGGGTGAAAATTGGTTTATTATTTTGCATGTAAGGAAAATATTGGCTGAATTATTCATGTAGCACACAAATACTTTATAGCTTGCTTTATTTTGACACTGAAATTTAAAGATCTAGGACATACCCTACCCTAACTATAAATCTGTCCCCACATTTTAAATTTACCTACCCCTCCAATGCAAAATGGTTTTGCCAAGGTGCAAATTTTCTCCTTTTTTTTGCTTTGTTTTCCTTAATGAATAAGGCCCTTTATGCTAAACACATATATTTATACACCATCTAGTGGTATCAAAAGATACTGCAACTGTAACTTACTCAATATGCTTTTTTCTCTAGCTTGCATTCCGCCTATGGTTCAATGCAAATTCAGCACCCAAATACAATCTTATTATACCATCTGTACCTGTTCAGTACTTTTGAGGCTACCTGTTTACCAAGCACAATAGCAGTGACAGTAGGGCAGATCATTCTGTGTAGAATGTGTTTACAAGCATGATTTCACAAGCTGCATTGGTATCTACGTATCTATACAAGGTACACACTCAGAAAAGTAGATGTTTGAATCAGGCCATCTTAACAAATGTACAAAAGACTGACATTGGACCATTGTAGGTGCTGGGGAACCAGCTGATTGGGCAAGTAATGTATACCAGATAAATATAAATGTCTTTGAAATGAGGATTTAAGTTCTTTTTTTGTGGTTCTTGGTTTTAATTGCTAGCAAAAGATTGATTCTGAATTAGGCAGCTGCCTAGGGCGTCTGGTTCTGGAGGGCACCACTGATGTCCTCTACATTGCTGTGCGGTGGCCACCCACAGCCGCCCGCCACCTCACAGCTTCAGATCCAGAGCAGGGGGGCAGTGCCGCCCCCCCTCCCCCAAAGAGAAGCACCATCTGTTGTGTGTGAGGGCAGGTAGGGACAAACTGTCCCACCTCCCTCGCTCTACATTATACAGGCGTGGGGGTCCTCACATTGCCCCCTTAATACCAGCACTGTGACTGTCGCCATTTACAGCACACCTGTCGGGTATGTTGCCTGCCATTTATTGATAAGTGTGTATTTCCTAAATGTCAGGAATTTATGCATCGGCATGTTAGTGTCGCTATAATTATTGTATTTTCTTTTTGGCAATTTAGTACCCCCACCCATTGATTCACACTTCCATAGTCTGTGAAATGAGAACCATCTTTTGCTGCAGCTGTACTACAGTAACACTGGAGGCCAAGGAAAAACTGTTTCAGTGAGCAGATTCCAGTCCTCTACTTTGGAGAAGGTGCAGCTCAGCTGAACTGTAATGAAAGTTATTTTCTAACTCCCTAAGGTTAAATCTCCTTTTTATACTGCTCTCCAGATCTAGTTGCACAGATGCATCTACTCCACACAAGGAACTCCCTTGCTCTGTCCATCCTCTCTCATCAGCATGTGCAAACTTCTGCTCCCCCGCAAAAGATTCCATCTTGGTCCACAATGCATGCACTTTGGAGGAAATCTAGGCATGCTTGCACAAATGAGGCGCACAGAACCACCAAAGAGGATTTTGTGCTGTTTCTCAGCCATTTTCTGCTGTTAATCATTTCACTGGGATACCTTGCATGATGTAAAACCTGGGATTGGCCCATTTAATAAACAAATATGAAAAAGAGAAGATAAGATACAAAAGATGGTTCTTAAGATTGTGTCTTTTGACCTGACTTTTATCTCTTGGTTCGGAAGAAATCATTGCACTACCGTCGGCTTAGCATTTCCTAAGATCTTGTTTTATTTCCCAATTCTAGTCTTTTAAAGCTCGTAAAGTCTGAAGGTAGAGTTATAAATCACAAAAAATAAGATATAAACTCTTCAATACAAAGTTGAATAGCAAGATTGTTTACTAACACCCTAAAGTAATTTCAGCATTATGCCAATGAGCACAATAATAAGGTTGTAATTCAATCACTTTCCCCGGAACCAGTCAAAATTACTGTATCCTAAACCTCCTATCTGAAGTTCAATATCTGCCAAGGATTTCTGAGCGCTGTGCCCGCTCGCCTATATGCTTTCTCAAGTGGTTGTTTCCCAAGAGATTAGAGGGGAGAAAAGAGTGAATGCTTTTAAGTAGGAAGCCATTTCAAAGTGCAGAAGTAGTTTAGGCTTTGCTAAAAGGTTTATGTTCTCAGAGTTTGTGATGTTAAGGATCCCATAACCAATAAAAAATCATTGCTACAAATAAATCATTCTGTAACAGCTGTCAGGTGCATAACAGCAAATGTAACTCATGCTTTTCCCAATTGCATTCCCTCCTCATTACATTTCCACCATAAGTAAGAGATGATTTATCCTTGTAATATACATAAAGGTCTTCACTTGAAAACTGGATGTTTTTAGAGAGACAAAATTGTGTTCTCAATGAACTAAGACAGTAATTACTAGGAAGTGTAAAATTAACACTGAAGATAGCTACTCACCATAACCCGGACTTCACAAATTAGAGCATTTTACCAGTCTACTATCTGTGTCCTTATTTAACTCTAGGAGAGCTCTACTGGAGTGGGCAAGATGTCACAATATGATGTCATACCCAGTATTTATTGTCACTGTGGCTATGCTCTGTTAATAGTAGAGATGGACGGGCTCGGTTCCCCGAGATCCGAATCCATCCGAGTTTAGCCTATCCGAGTTCCGAGCCGAGCAGGCTCGGTACTCTCCCGCCCATTCGGAATTGAAAGCGAGGCAAAACGTCATTGTGACGTATTCGTATTACTGAGCTCGATTCTCGCAAGCTTTGAAAAGCATAAATACCCGCCTCCACAGCAATCCATCGCCATTTGACAGAGGGGGAGAGAGCAGGGTTAGGTCAGAGGCTGTATTAGCGCAGGGACAGAGCAATAAATGGACACATTATTGTTTCTATTCTATGCAATTCTAATCTTAATACCAATTGTTACAGCAGTAAGAGGAGGATAGAGGAGGGTTTTTTTTTCAACTTCTGGCACTCCAAGTGCTTTTGGGGTGTCCCTTATTCCCCATTCTTTTGCAGTAATTTTTCTGGCTGTCAAAAGTCATATTTGTCAGCAGTATAAAAAACAAATATTTAGCAATCCAAGTGCTTTTGGGGTGTCCCATATTCCCCAGTGTTTTACTGTAATTTTTCAGACTGTCAAAAGTCATATTTGTCAGCAGTATAAAAATCAAATATTTAGCACTCCAAGTGCTTTTGGGATGTCCCATATTCCCCAGTGTTTTACATTAATTTTTCTGGTTGTCAAAAGTCATATTTGTCAGCAGTAGGTACAAAATTATTTGGCACTCCAAGTGCCTTTGGGCTGTCCCTTATTCCCCATTTCTTTTACTGTAATTTTTCTGGCTGTCAAAAGTCATATTTGTCAGAAGTATCTAAAACAATTTTTAGCACTACAAGTGCTTTTGGGGTGTCCCATACTCCCCAGTGTTTTACTGTAATTTTTCTGGCTGTCAAAAGTCATATTTGTCAGCAGTATCTAAAACAATTTTTTAGCACTGCAAGTGCTTTTGGGGTGACCCATATTCCCCAGTGTTTTACAGTAATTTTTCTGGCTGTCAAAAGTCCTATTTGTCAGCAGTATCTAAAACAATTTTTAGCACTACAAGTGCTTTTGGGGTGTCCCATTTTCCCCAGTGTTTTACAGTAATTTTTCTGGCTGTCAAAAGTCATATTTGTCAGCAGTATCTAAAACAATATTTAGCACTACAAGTGCTTTGCCCTCATTATAATGGATTCAAAGCAGTCCACATATGAGCAAAATCAGCAACCAGGTTCTGTCACCAGTCCTGATGGTAGTGTTCCCAGTACATCATCTGGGAAAGGCGATGTCAAACTACATGGTCTTTTGAAATCAGGCAAAAAAACACACACCAAATTTTTTTTTAACGTGTTGAAGCGAAAAAGAAGTGTAACTGAGGAAAAGTTAGCTGCCGATAAAAAAAAAATTGCCAACATGCCATTCTACACTCACAGTGGCAAAGAGAGAATGAGGTCTTCACCTTTCTCTATTAGTGGCAGATCCAAAAATGTTACTGAGCCTTCTTCTTGTACGGTCACTCGTGACCAAGCAAGACCAAGTAATTTGGAGTCTACAAGTGGTGCACACAGGGCCGCCTTCAGAAAAAATCAGGCCCAGTACGGGCCCCCGTGCCACCCGGGCATACATACTTACCTGGGGCCCGCCGCTGGTCTCCGCTATTCTGTCTTCAGCCTGGCTGTCACCGTGACAGCCAGGCACCAGGATCCGATCGCAGGGGTGGAGGAATCATTCCCCATGCGATATATGTCCCAACATTCCAAATTCCAAAAACATTATGTCACATTTGTGGCCCCCACAGCAAATGTGGTAAGTGCCCATGCATTGACAGGGAAGACAGGCCCCCATCAGCCACGAACAAGCTGGGCTGGGAGGCAGGGGGCCATTTGCCCCACGGTCTGGTCCCATAATGGGCTACCTTGACCTGGGTCGCTGGCCCACCTGCATTTTTTTCCTTTAAAATGTTCCTGATAGGCTGCAGAGTCAAATCTTGCCTGCCCTCCCCTGCCATTAGCTATGGGTGGCATGGTAGCTGCACCCCATGCACCTATGGTACTTACACCCAGATTCCCGATGTACTCACACCTAATGAACCTAAGTTATGAAGCCACATATCTAAATGTGAAACCACAGAGCTGGTGGAGTCCGTCCTAAAGCCATTATTTGTATGTACTACTATAGTCTGATAGAGCTCTGTTCCGTGTCTTGCACTGAAATCCAAATGGCTGCAAGGGGGAGACCTCTGCCAATGTTCACAATGGGAGTTTTGTTCCAAAGTGGTAGACAGACATGTCTATCCTGCTAGTCTTCTGTGTCCAACTGGGCCGCACATAAAGGTGGCTAAGTTGGATGACATGATGGTCAAATCACTTCAAGCTGTGCTGGCTGCTAGCGGTCAATAATAAACTGCTGACAATTATCTGGCATTAGGCTTGTTTTTTGTCCACACAAACTGCCAAAATCACAATCTGTGGCCTGCTTAACTCACGAGAATCTGATCAAATTAGTTAACTAAATTATACATCAACTCATTTCTAAATAACTGTGGACTTCATAATATAGGCATAATACATGCTGTGGGAGAATAATAAAAGAATATAACATTTTAAATCTGAACCAGCAGTAGATATAGGACATTGTGTTGTTGTATCTGTGACATTTGAAGTAATTATAATAAAGACTATTAAAGATTAATAAGGAAATTTAATACAATTGTGCAAAGAGCAATCCCATTGAAATACTTCTATTTTCTTTGTTGAATTGTGAATACTGCTAAAATAACAAGATACTAAAATAGATTTTCTGAACATTGCAATAAGCATTTTTCCTAATAGTCTCAAAACACAATGTAATCATTATTATAGACAATTCAAAATAAGCACTGGAAATGGTAAGTTAAAGTAGGTGTTAGTCACAAATAGAAAGTTGTTGAGGATATTCAGAAAACATGTCTAGCTCTGACTTAAACCCATTGTTGCTGAATTATGATGGCTACTACAAGTAAAGTTCCAAATGTTTGTAATTAGTTTTTATATTACCTTAGTAAATAAGCCTGCACGTAGTCAGAATAACCAAAGTATATAGATTTTTACAAAAACCTTCTCTCACTAGAAGATTCGTCCCTCCCTTGAAGGAACATTCTTCATATGAAGAGTGCCACATTTTGTATTCTCCAAGCATCCCTGCCTGGAGAACTTGCTAAGGAATTGTGTTGTCTCACTCACCCAATTGGGTTAGCAAAGTCATAAAATCAAGAGTTTTGCTACCTGCTACATGACCTCCCCCTGTAAAATGGTCCAGCCATTCCTGATGATAAAACTGTAAGGAGCGTTAAGGGTTTTAGTAAAGTTGGTGCTGTCATTCTGTTTGCCAGGAGAATAGATATTGGTCTCGAGGCATAACATGAATAACCAAAAGAGAGATTGACAATGTTACTTAATTGGTACCTGAGGGGCAATAGATTTATTGTAGGAACTCCACAGTAAGTCTGTGTAACAAAAAAGATTTTAGCTATACTATGAATAAATGTTTGGATGTGTGAAAACTGAGTGCAGTCTCACATGATCATTGGTGGGATATTGTAATGTCTAAAATGCTCATTTATGAAATTCCAAACCTGTGTTCCCGCAGCATAAAGGCCATTCTGCGATGTCATGTTTCTATTTTTGCACTAATGTATCCATTTCTGCCAGGAAGCACACAGCGTAGCTTGTCAAAATTGTGTAGAATGTGGACTGCAAATTGTCGCTTCTTCTGATAGAAAGAGCTGGATGAATTGGGACATGTATTGCTGAAGTTGCATCACACACTGTGCCCAGGTCCAAAAACAAGACTTTGCATTAAATACAAGACATTTATTACAGAAATAGTTATATAACGGCAGCTTTATCGGCTGCTATGTCCATGTGAATTCAAGTATAAGTGCACTTGGTAGCTTTTTTAGATCCCTCAACTGCCTGACTCATTAAGGAAAGTAAGGCAAAAAAGGAGTAAATGTTCTCCAGGACAAACCATGCTCCAATGCAAGGGATGCAAAGTAGTATATAATTTTGCCCGTAAGTTAAAAACTGTTTTCACATGTAGCACACAAATGCTTGGTATCTGTAATTTTACACTGAAATTTTAAGTTGTTCTAAGACATGCCCTACTCCAACGATAAATGTGAGCCCACATTTTAAATTTACCTCCCCCTCCAATGCAAAATGGTTTTGTCAAGGTGCAAAGTTACTCCTTTTCTTGCTTTTTAGTTTTCTGTTTTTGTTTTTGTTTAACTTTTGTATTTCTCACTATCGGATATGGAGGGTGCACTGACACAGATGCATAGCCTTCATCAGCAGCTTTAACTGTGGCCCCGGAGAGCTTTCTGCTTCCCTTTAGCCCCTGTGCAGATACTTTGCACTCTGGGATCCACCATTGCCCCTTCCTCTTTTTCACAGGAAATGGCTATACTATGCAATGACTGTCATCCGCTTCTGTGTTCATTGGTGAACATTGGAGTTGGGGGATATGCGAAAATACTTGAAATACAAAAAAAATCCAGCAAGCACCACAAACAGAAACATGGAAGAGGCTCATTGACATGCAAATTATAGTCACTTTCAGAAAAGAAGGACGAAAGGAAGACCCCAGAGTTAAAAGGTAAAATACAGGGAAAGGGAGTGGAGAGGGTCTCTCCAAGCCCACCAGTACCTTCTAATAACAGTTGTTGCTGTAAATACGGTTGTACATAAGTAACAATGGACCTCCCTTATCATGTACCTCAGTTCTCCCACCTAGTTCAGTTTCTCTTGTTTGTATCCCTAGCTCTGTGTATGAAAGTATAGAAATGAGACTTTGCAAATGAAAGTTTGAAAACCAGGTTGACTGATGGATATCAGAGGTAGAATGGTACAATTCACAAGTGTTATAATAAATGGTCACAGACCAGCTCTCAACAAGTTTATTGCACTCCTCTAGCACACACCTAATTGTTGCAATAAATTCACAGTATCCACAAGTCCTGCAATAGAGCTGATACTTACTTACTCTAGGAGTTGTCTTTCTGAGTCCCAGCTTTTACACTGTCCTCATTAATAGCTTCCCTGTTCTCTCAACATCAAGTCTCTCCATCTTCGGTCCCCAGGTTCCTCTATAATGGTTGTCACACCTTACAGGTACTGAGCTCTATTGATAAGTTTGCACACTCTCTATATAGGTTGAATTTGAAGTCTAAAGATTCACTATCAGTCTCACTATGACTACAAATGTACTCAATGTCTCTGCAATGTTCCATGGCTTTTCTTAGTCTTCCACACCGAATTCAATTCTCTCTCGTACCTACTGTCACACTTAGATCACCATAGCTCCTGTTGACCACTAGATAAGGTTAACGCTATACCGATGACCTTAATTTGAACTTGACTTGAGCAATATGTCATACCCTAGCAGACTGTCCAAAGCCAGCACTAGAGTTGGGAGCTTGTTCCTGGGCTTACTAAGGACATTTTCATATCCCACACACTCTCAATCCCACCCAAGGGGTGGTACTCTTAATCTAACTAACTACAGGGTATAGTCCACAATACAGTGGTCAAAGCCATTACAATATTTAAATAGAAAATAAGAACCCATTCAATTTTGCCTGTCTACTGCTAATAACCAATGTACTACTTTATTTGCCATTTTTTACTGCAGGTTTTGGGCCCTATATCTCATATGAAGAATCCTACCTACCCCAAATAACTAACATGTTCCCTGAACGCCCAGAACAACACTATCACTTTCTGCATACAATGCCGTCAATCAATACAACCATCCCCCAAGAACATCCAGCTCCGAGCTACGGTTCTATAATACATGAGAACGCTTTTATGCACTTTATGCACTTTTCCTGTTTTGACCATTTTGGTGGACACAAAAGTATGTATTCCTACACATAGATGCATAGATGATATCTGTGCGCTCATTAAAATCTGTGGTTTTAGATTTTGCACATATTCTATTTGGTACATATAAATATTGAGATACAAAATATTATTTTTGGTATATTGCAGTGCCGTAACTAGCCATTTTAGTGCCCTGGGCGAGATAGGGAACCGGCGCCTCCATCTAAGTGGGAGTGTCAATCATTGTGTGGGCATGGTCAACCTACTGTGGGGGCGTGGCTAGCGCTTTACAAGTTCTAGACTGCACTGAAACCCTCTCCCTCCCCATTCTTCTCGGTCTGGCTTTGTAAGGATCTTTATGTAATAAGTCACCATAGAATCAAAGTACTTTAAATGCAGCTATCACATGCTAGCTGTATAAAAAATGAATTGGTTATTGAAATAAAACTCACTGAAACAAATTAAAACATAAATGTAACGGTACCATCTGTATCACACTGCCCCTTCATCCCACTGTGCCCTCCATCACAGTTTCTCCTTTATCACACCGTGCCATGGAGCCATCTTTATCACATTGTGCCCCCTTATCACCATCACACGAAATGAATAATATATATATATATATATATATATATACATACACACACATATATACACACACACACATACAATATAAAGAGCCTCCTAGTGTCCTTAGAGAGCATTCCTGTGACCTCCATACAATACAGAGAGCATTCCTGTGACCTCCATACAATACGGAGAGCATTCCTGTGACCTCCATACAATACAGAGAGCATTCCTATGACCGCTATACTATACAGAGAGCATTCCTGTGACCGCCATACTATACAGAGAGCATTCCTATGATCACCATACTATACAGAGAGCATTCCTATGACTGCCATACTATACAGAGAGCATTCCTATGACCGCCATACTATACAGAGAGCATTCCTATGACCACCGTACAATACAGAAAGCATTCCTATGACCACCATTTAATACAGAGCATTCTTGTGACTGCAATACAGATAAATACCTCACCTGAAATTAATAGACCCCACCATTAAATTAAAAAGCCCCATCAATAAATTAAATTGACCCACCAGCCCCCCACAAATAAAATAGTACTCATTAAATAATTAGCCCCCACCTAAACGTCACCATTAAATTAATAGCCTACCTCCCACCCATGTACTAAGACACCCAACCTCCCTACCCACATATCACACATTATATTAATACATCCCCCCTTTCCTCACACATTATGGCAGCATACCCCCCCTTCCCCCATAAAGCATAGCAGCATCCCCCACTCCATAATAGCAAGATGCAGCACACATTCCTCTCCTCCATAATAGCAGCACACATCCCCCTTCCTAATAGCAGCACACCCCCCTCCATAATAGCAGCTTAAATGCCCCCCTCCCCTCCCTGCATAATAGCAGTTCACATCCCCCCTCCCCCCATAATAGCAGCTCACATCCCCCCCTCCCTCCATAATAGCAGCTCACATCCCCCCCTCCATAATAGCAGCTTACATGCCCCCCTCCCCTCCCTCCATAATAGCAGCTCACATGCCTCCCTCCCCTCCCTCCATAATAGCAGCTCACATGCCCCCCTCCCTCCATAATAGCAGCTTACACCCCCCTCCATAATAGCAGCTTACATCCCACCTCCCTCCATAATAGCAGTTCACATCCCCCCCCTCCCTCCATAATAGCAGCTCACATCCCCCATAATAGCAGCTTACATGCCCCCCTCCCCTCCCTTTCCTCCATAATAGCAGCCCACATGCCCCCCCTCCCCTCCTTCCATAATAGCAGATCACATGCCCCCCTCCCTCCATCCCTCCATCCCTCCATAATAGCAACACACATCCCCTTTCCCCTGCTTTGAAGCTTACCTTTGTTGTCTTTATTCCTGACCAGCCGTCGCTGCCTGGCTCCTCTCTGCTTCTCTGCTCCTCTGCTGCCTAGCAATGTCATGACATCAGACGCTGAGGCAGAGGGCAGAGTTCAGAAGGGGGTGGAGCCGGGTGCCAGCCACCATTTTGGATGCGCCGGGCGGCCGGCAGTCTGAATCTGAGGTCTGTTTCATTTATTTTTTTTTCACTCCTCACACAGAGGCAGGTGCGGGCGACCATTGCGCCCCCTTGGGACTGGGCCTTGTTACGGCTCTGGTATATTGTTTTTAACCCAATATTTAAAAGATACAAACTATAAATCCTTTTTAAACTCTCTAGAGTACATAGTTTTAGATATATAGACTGTACCCCATGTTAAAGGAGCTCCTCTACTACATTTCCTAGACACAACCTTTACCATGTTATCTATTTGGCCCAGTATCTGCATCTACTGATTTCATTCAGCTAGGATCTTAGCATGTGTATCACTAGGACTGATCAGTTCGAAGAAAAGATCTTACATTAATATGTTCACTAAGCAAAGAAGGTTTAATTCCTTCAAATTACCATGTGTAGCCTTGAGGAATGTTGTACTTCTCTTGCTATGTTCAGGTAATATTAAAATTAGTTACTGATCTTTACAAACAATTATTCACTGTCTGAAGTCACAGTGTTTAAAAATATCAGCTTTATTCAGTTTAGTGTGAGTAGCAGTTTAAAGAACTCACCTTAATATAGACTTTCCACATGACGCCAGATATCCACACCTTAAAACAGGCTATCCACATGGAGCTGGATGTACTTGTTATATCTGAATCTTGGCTTTGTCCATCGACACCAGATAAAGAGATTAATATGCCCAACTATTTATTATTCAGGGCTGACAGACCAACCAGAGGCAATGGTGTCATCTATGCTAACAACAAGTCCACAGTCACTTTATCAACCTCGGATGCTTTTGAATGCCTGTGCTTAGAAATTTAAATAGCCCCATCAGTGGCCCTCTGCATCATAACATGTTATAGACTACCATCAACTATTAGTACGCACACAATGGGAACTGGGATCAGCACTCAAGCACATCTATCCCATTTAAATTGTTCTGTGACTCTCATAAGCCCACCACACTTATTAATGACCTACTCATACCAATTAGAAATATCCCCAAAAAAATAATTTTAGATGTAAACCCATTGATTTTCTCATGCTGGTATCTTTTCTTCTAATAATAGTGACCATTGCTTTTTTGCTGCTATAAGAGCAGTCTGTAAACCTACAGCATCCGCAAAGTTTTCTACCAAAATATCAAAACAGAATTTGACCCACTTGTATATAAATATATATATATATATATATATATATATATATATATATATATATATATATATATATATCAACAACCTGAAGGTCTCCATGCGTTGCTAGACATTTTATTTAGCTACAGTATATCAGTACCATTTTTCACAAAATTGTATGCTGCACTTTTAACACCCAAGCACCCTTAGGCAAAATTCACATAAAGGCTAGAAAGTGTTATTGGTTTATAGCAGGCCTTAGGGCAGCACTAGTAAAAATAGATAAGCTATGGAAGCTTGCATGCAAATCCCACGATGCAAAAAACTGGTAATTTTTCAGAACAGTCAGAAACTACTGTGCAAAGCTAATACAGAAATCAAGTTCAACTGTTATCACTTTGATCTCTGTGTTTCCACAAACTGCTCCACCAAGTTCTGCCCTACAATACAATAACTTTTTGGTGATATTACGCTTCCAGTTCACTATGTAACCTTCCTAATCTCAGTCCACAAATGCATTTTTTTCCTGCCTCATTAAAAGCGGTTGATGATCTCCTCCAGTTGGACACCAGAAAAAGTTCTGACAGTGACACCACCCACCCATACTTCTAATGATTGTCCATGTTTGGGCAATACCTATAATATATTCACATTGTTCCAATGGACCTCCCCCAAGCTGTGGAAGACTGCCCATTATCCTATTGTTTAAATCTAGATATCCCTGATATCTAAACAAATACAGGTTTCTTCTAGCTTTCTTCTCCGATTACCACCAAAGCTTCTGGAAAAAAATCATAAATGATCAGACTAAACATTTATCGATGGCATTAACCTATTAAACTCATTGATTTTGACTTCAGAACTTAACATAGTACAATTATGGCCATGGCCAAAGTGATCAATAACTGCAAGCACAAGTTATAGAACAAGACGTTTGTATGCACTGTTTTTCTGCACCTAAGTAAGGCTGGGTACACACTACTGCGTTTTCAGCCAGTCATTGGGTTAATCACCCGGATATTGCATTAGTATGTATGCTTAGGCGATGAACAATAGTCCTTCCAAAGCACCAACCATTGTTTGTTTTGATTGTTCAGCAGAACTATAAATCTCATTCAGCTATGGAACAATGTCCTTCCAATCCTGCAGTGTATGCACTCACGATCAGGGTCTCCATAGAGTTTACAGAGTCATGATCTTTTCAGTCAATGATTATGATAGTTGAAGAGCGCAGATCTAAAGGTACATCTATTAAAACATGTATAGTGTGTAGAGATGCTCGGACTTAGTTTTCTGAGTAGGCTCGCAAGCCAGCTCGGTACTTTCGCGCAACCTCAGATCTGAATCACAGGGGTAGCAGTGTTCTTGTCACTCTCCAGTAACATTGCTCAGTGACATTGCTCATACAGTAACAGGAGGGGTAGCAGTGTTCTTGTCACTTGACAAAAATTTACTGGAAATGACTGGAAATGAATGTTATTGAGATTAATAATAATGTAGGAATAAGAAAAGAGCCAAATTATGTGATTTTAGCAAAAAAATAAATAAATAAAAAAACACGAAGTTAATCCAGAAACAAAACCAAAACTAAAACTAAAACACGGAGGTCAGTGAACATCTCTAATAGTGTGTACACATGAATCGACATGCTGATCAGGACTTTTTTTCAGTTGTAAAATCGTTGTAGATAACACATTGGTCGTAAAATTCTGTAGCGTCTACCCAGCCTAAAGCATTTGATACTGTAGACCAAAGCCTTTTTCTTTTATCATTAAAAGCTATTGGTCTTTATTCTACCTCCTTGCATTGGTTTCACAACTACCTCTCTAACAGGCACCAACAGGTCAAAGCTGAAGGTGAACTGAAATATGAAATCTGTTAAAATGAGGCCTCCCATTCTGTGGCCAGTCTTATTTGCTAGTCATAAAAACAATATAGACTTTGGCATCAACAAGGTGAAAACCCATCTCTTCACAGATGATGCAGTGATCTGCTTTAGCTGCACAAGTTCAGAGACTCCATGTAGTGACTTGCAAGATGAATTCAATATCATGATCATACAGCCCACTAAATACTTTGTAACCTTTGCATTCTAGCTGGACAAATACCGTATATACTCGTGTATAAGCCGAGTTTTTCAGCACATTTTTGTATGCTGAAAAAGGCCCCTCGGCTTATACACGGGTGAACTTACCTGGTGTCCGGTCCCTGAGCTGTTAACTCTCTCTCTCAGCCCCGCAGTGGAACGCATGTGCGTTCCACTGACAGGAAGTTTTGCATTTGTAACAGAAATGCCGAACTTCCTGTATGTGGAACGCACATGCGTTCCACTGCGGGGCTGAGAGAGAGAGAGATGTCAGGACTAACGCGGGAATACAGCTGCTGCTGAACTGATTGAAGAATCAGAGCATAAAGTGAAGGACCAGTAAGTTCATTCTTCTTCTTGAATCTCTGGGGATGTTGTTGTGGATCTGTGGGGTGACACCTCTGTCACAAAGGATTACGCTCTAAAAAGGAATACCCCAGGGTTGGCTACCAGCGCATCTGAATGGTACTGTACTATGTGTTATGTTACATGTGTAACTTAATCCTTGCTTAAAATCTTTCTTGGTGCTTTGCATTAATAAACTTATGTATTCTTTACTTTCTTAAATGTGAAAATATTTTTACATTTCCATGGTACTGGAGGTGAATGATAGGCTGCAGTTAGCCTGGTAAGATGTGATCTGGTGCAGTGTGTGTTTGCTGGTTAACCCTGGTTACACACTCCAAAAGTTGGCCCAGATAAAGAGCCTGTGGGTTCCTTGTTATGATGACAGCACCCTACATTGATTTTTGCTTTACCATTATCAGTAGCTGCTGCATTTCCCACCCTAGGCTTATACTCGAGTCAATAAGTTTTCCCAGTTTTTGGTGGTAAAATTAGGTGCCTCGGCTTATATTCGGGTCGACTTATACTCGAGTATATACGGTACTCAATATGATGTAGCACTTACCCTTGTGTATCAAACCATTGTCCCATAGACTGTAAGCTTGCGAGTAGGGCCCTCTTACCTCTACGTATGTATGTATTACCCAGTATTGTTTTATTACTGTTTGTTCCCAATTGTAAAGTGCTACACAATCTGCTGTTGCTATGTAAATAAATGTTGATGATGATGATGATTGCAAAAGTGGCATCCTATCACAGTACCACGCTTGAAGCCACTGAGCTCTTCAGAATGACCCATTTTGCATCACAAATGTTTGCAAATGGAGACTGCTCTGGCAACGCGTCTGTTTGAAACACCTCAATTCAATATTAACAGGTATGACCAAATACTTTTATTCATCTAGTGTACCATTAGCTCAACATTTTTTTTTTAAGAACCTATTTTGCAGCAGACAGCTGTATATAAAGAAATTGGTTGTTATGCATGTTGACACCATATATAAGATGTAACAGAATATAGAGAAATCACAGTGACTCACAACACATTCTATGATATAGTTATACTATATGCAACATTGAGAAATACTGAGCTGCCAACACAATAAGATAAATTATAGGAGTATAGTGTAGCAATTCTGCTTTGCCTATAAATATAAATGTCTTCTTCTAGAATGTTATATTGCACAGTTTTCTCCATCGTATAGGTTTTTTTTTTAAACTGCAATATATAAACACAAAATATATGGATCACATGAAAGCTGGGAAAAGAGTCAAGACAGGCATTGTATTGTCAGGAAATCTACAATTGATTTTGTATTGTGCTCCTGAAACAGGCAAATACTGTCAACAAGTTCTACTGCTGATTATGTTCTGTGCACCTGACATGCTGGGGTCAGGCGCGATTTATTTTTCATGATACACATGAACACAGTCTGCGGTCATACGGTTAAAAATCTGTGTCCAGTGATGCAGAATACTGTAATCATTACCAATACAAAGTGTGTTAGCCCATGTGCAGTGTTCCATATCTAATTCTTTATGGCCAAGCACAGGGCGGAACAAGAAATTCCTATTAGGCTTTGTGAAATATGTAAATACAGGCCTGTCGGAAAGTTACTTACTATATCATGAACTTTACATGAATATTAGCTTTAGTCAACACCACCCCTTCCTCAAAATATTAGTCTACAATAAGGCTACATTAACTGAAGTCCAGTGGACCTAAAGTGGGGCACTATTTACAGCACAGGATGTGGGAATCTTGTAAAACAAGTCTGGCCTACAGGAACAATTGCCATCCTGCTCATCTTGCAGCCCTCCTATGGTTAAGTCTTTCTGCAGTTGACAGAAATTTAAGAACACAAAGAGTTGAGAAACACTTTTCTGACATATTAGAATAATCTGTATAAAATTTACCTTATTATCTCCATTAAGCTGACCTACAATGTGAACTGATTTTAATCTAAGACCTAATAATAAAGATGTAGCAACCTGCTATTTCTCTAGCACAACCAGTTGGGGGACACTGCAGACCACGGGGTATAGAGGGAGCTGTGGAGTCCAGGCACTAAAAAGACTTGTCTGTCCTGCCCCCACCCCTCTATGCCCCCTCTCGACAGAAATCTTCAGTTATTTTTTAGTGCCCAATGGAGTCGGGCACACTTTAAATTAGTTAGAAAGTTTTTTTTTATTTTTTAGCAGCCTGCTTTTTTTTCTTTGCGGCGTTCACAGGGTGAACGCCGCAAAGCAGCGGAGGCGTTCACAGGTGGAGGCGTGGGCCTCGGCTTTGGGTAATGGCATTCAATCTGATACCGCCAGGAATTAATTAGTTCCTTTAGCGGACCATATTAGAGGAGCTGCTGAATTTCTGGGGGTTGCAGTCTTGAATTCGGGCCAAGGGTTGGCTCGCACTTCCTCACTGGCTATTTGCTGTCAGACTCACTCTTTGGCTTAAATCTTGGATAGCGGATGCAGAATCCAAGTGGGCGTTAGAGGCCTTGCCGTTTGATAGAGTGGCTTTGTTTGGTCAAGCTTTGGATAAGTTTATTGCCCAAGCCACGGGAGGGAAAAGTTCCTTTCTCCCGGTGGCCTCTCAGAAAGCCAAAGGTAAGAGAACATTTCATTCCTTTCGCTACTCTGGGAACCACAGAGGTGGTTCAGTCAGGAGTCATTTCTCAGCATCTAGAGGAACGGACCAGAAGAGCAGACAGGCCTGGCTGAGCTGTCGACCTGTGACTGAACAACTTGACTCACCCTCGATTACGGGGGGAGCGTGGTGGTGAGGGCCCACCTGTTGCAGGAGAAGTGGGTTTCTTCCACCAGAGAATTATGGGTAAGAAGAGTGGTATCCAGAGGGTACATTTTGGATCTGAAGGACTCGGCCTCAAGACGCTTTCTAATTACTCCTTTCCCACAAGACCCAATCAGACGGATGGCTTTAGACTCGGCAGTCCAGTCTCTGGTAGAATCGGGGGTGGTGGTTCCAGTCCTTCTCTTACTTCTTTCTGGTTCAAAAACCAGATGACTCCTTTCGACCAATTCTAAATTTAAAGGATCTCAATATACATAGGAGGATTCAGAGATTTTGCATGGAATCTATTCGTTCTGTTATCAGTTCCATGAAATCCTAGAATACTTGGACATCAAGGATACCTATATACATTTTCAAATTTGTCAGGGTCACCACAGCCTGCTGCAGTTTGTAGTAAACGGGGAACACAAAGGTGTTCACAAAGGTGATGTCCATCATGGCTGCACTGTTGAGATTACAAGGAGTGGTGATCATTCCTTACTTGGACGATCTCCTACTAAATGCAGATTCGACGGTTCAGTTGATATTTCATCTGGATTTTACCAAACAATTCCTTCAGGAGCACGGATGGATAATCAATCTGAAGAAATCCAATGTGATTCTTACTCAGAGGATGGTTTTCCTGGGTCTTTTATTCAATACCAGGACCCAGAGAGTGTTCTTACCCCCGGACAAGGTCAGAATGGTTCAGTCTCAGGTCAGGCCAAGAGTTTCAGTTCTGCAGTGCATTAGACTGATGGGTCGTATGGTGTCCTGCTTCGAGGCGGTTCAGTTTGCTCAGTTTTGTTCTCGAAGGTTCCAGAAGGAGATTCTGTCAAACTGGCCCAAAATAAATCTTTAGTTGGACAAACAGTTTCTTTGCCTGTCAGTGGAGATGCGTCTCTCTCTACTGTGTTGGCTCAGGGCAAATCACCAGAACCAGGGCTGTTGACTATAATCCTGGGAATGGATGGTAGTGACAACCGATGCCAATCTTTTCGGATGGGGGGGAAGTGACTTTGCATCTTCGCTTGCAGTGCACTTGGTCCCACGAAGAAGCCTGTCTTCCCATAAACATATTGGAGCTGAGGGCCATTTTCAATGCGCTGATTCAGGCTCAGGAGAGTTTGAGGGACAGGCCCCTCAAGATACAGTCGCACAATGCCATGGCAGTGGCTTACATAAACCCTCAGGGAGGAACCAGAAGTTCTTTGATGATGTTGGAGGTGTCCAAAATATTAAAATGGGTGGAACATTGGGTTCTAGCGTTTTTTGTCCCAGGTGTTCAGAACTGGGAGGCGGATTAGTTGATTCACCATGTTCTGCATCTGGGATAGTGGTCACTGCACCCGGAGGTTTTCTAAAAGATTGTTCACAAATGGGGTCTGCCAGAGGTGGATTGGATGGCCTCACGGCTCAATTACAAAGTGGACAAATATTGTGCCAGGACCAGGGATCCGCAGGCATTTTTAGTGGATGCCATGACGGTACCTTGGCACTTTGACCTGGGGTACATTTTTCCTCCACTTCCAGTGTTGCCAAAGGTTCTTCAAAAGGTAAGAAGAGAGAGGATCACAGTCATTCTTCTGGCTCCTGATTAGCCTCAGAGGTCCTGGTACACGTATCTTCTCAGGTTGGCGGTGGAACCCCCCTGGCGTCTTCCATTAAGGGAGGATCTGTTAAGCCAAGGTCCATTCTTCCAGCACAACCTGGCACGGTTAGCTTTCACTGCCTGGAGGTTGAGACCTTGATTTTGAAACACAAGGGTTTCACTGACAGGGTTGTTCACTCAATGATCAGTGCTCGAAAGTCCTCCTCTTCTGCCAATTACCACAGGATCTGGAGGTCATACATCAGCTGGTGTGAGATGAAGAAGTGTCCTACTTTTTTCTTTAGAGTGCCATGTTTGCTGGCTTTTCTTCAGGATAGGTTGGACAAAGGCTTGCGGTTGGCATCACTTAAGGTGCAGGTTTCAGCCTTGTCTATTTTCTTTTAGAGACGGTTGGCTTCTCTACCAGATGTGCAGACTTTTGTTCATTCGGTGTTGCATGTGCAAACCTTCTTTGTGTCTTTGGTAGAACCATGGGACTTAAAGTTGGTACTCTGCGCATTACAGGAACAGCCGTTTGAGCCACTGGAGTCAGTTCATTACGTGGAAAGTACTATTCTTACTAGCTATTTCTTTGGCCAGGAGGATCTCGGAATTAGCAACTTTGTCTTGTCTACCTCTTCTTCTTATCTTCCACGAGGACAGGGCTGTACTTTGTACAGCCCTGTCCTCATGTACTTTCTTCCAAAAGTGGTTTTGAGGTTTCATGTCAATGAGGACATTGTCATCCCTGTCCTTTCGGGTAGAAGTCAAACGAATGGAGTTCATTGTGGTTGTTGGATGTGGTCCACTCCTTGCGGATCTACATGGATAGATTGGCCTCTGTTAGGAAGACTGACAGTCTTCTGGTCTTGTATAATGTCCAGAAACGTGGCTGGCCAGCCACCAAACTGACAATTTCTAGGTGCATAACAGATGCTGTTCGCCAAGCTTATGTTTCTGCGGGACAGCAGGTTCTGTCAGGTCTTATAGCAAATCCCACTAGGTCGGTCAGTGCTTCTTGGGCAGCGCGGCATAAAGCTTCAGTTGAGCAGGTGTGCCGGGCTAATACAAGGTCTTTCATCCACACGTTCACAAATTGTACATGTGTTTGCTTCTAAGGATGCGAGTTTTGCCCGTAAAGTGTTATGTGCGGCTCGCTTGGAGCATTCCCACCCATTGGGGCAGCTTTGGAACGTCCCCATGATCTGCAGTGTCCCCCAACTGGTTGTGCTATTTAGGGGAATATTTCATTAATTATTACAAATAAAGCTTGCCCCATGAATTAACTCCTTCTTAGACTGGCCCAAGATTCCACCAATGTTATCCACTAGGGATAGTTAAGAGTTATTCTGAACAATGCATTTGACCTGCTGCCTTCATATATTGTTTGTAAACAGGAGGAACAATGTAAAAACAATATTTTTTGTACTCACCATAAAATCTCTTTCTCTGAGCACAGTTGGGGGACTTAAAACTGCCCGGGAATCGGGAGAATTGCTCTCTCTCCCGGGAGCCCGGGAGACTGACCCAGATTTCGGGAGTTTCCCGGATATTCCGGGAGAGTTGGCAAGTATGGATTTAGGGCGGGTCTTTTCAGAAACCCGATTATATACGAGGGTAACCTCTAGCAAAGTTGTTAACAGAGCAGCAAGTATATAAGGCATCAATAGTATATTAGAATCATCAAACTCTTATCTCATTTAGCTTTCAGAAAATACCAAAGTTATAGCAAAATGTGAAAGCAGTTGTGACATCTATTAGTCATAACAAATGAGGCACTTTACATAGATGTTCGATTTGGCTGCTTTTCACTCAATATAGGAAAGTAAACAAAGCAAGAGAGCACCATATAAGGAAAGGGAAGCTTAGTTAGTGATTTAGAACAATAAGTGGCAAGACAAAGGATACCTGAATTATACTAGGCAATCATTTAAGTAGTAGTCCCAAGAAAGGAAGTCTGGCTCAGCAGATGTCACGTATATGTTTAAGGTCCGGTCTTTACAAAGGCTGGTGTTAATGAAGCTGAGCAATAGGGAGGAGTGCAAGCAGTATCTCTGGGAGCTTCAATCTGCTATGAGTGAGCTTGTTAGGGTGAGTCAGTGACCAGGCCAAGAAAGTTCAGACATTTTGGAAAAGTCTCAATATGGGCTAGTGTTTGTCACGAGAGACCAGGATAAGCGTTGGTATGTAAAATGTGCAGTGTTACTCACCACACCACTTGGTCAGCGGAACAGGTCCTAAAGTAAAGCCCCACAGTGTCCACCCAGGCTGCAGGGATTCACTGTATACGAGTAGGTCTCATCTGTGCTGGAAATATTATTTGGGATTCTGTGGTGGTATTGTCAAAGTCGTATAATTGGATGAAAGAAAGTATATTGATTAATATTGTTTTACCGTGCGATTGCGATCAGTAATCAGTACGCCACATGTCATGGCACAATCGCACGATAAAGCACGCACGCATACACTCGCACATTCACATTCATTTATATATATATTTCATATTTATAATGGTTCCATTCCATAGTCGTTTATGAGCAGATGTTATTTGGTTTATATTTATATATTATAAGGTTATATGTACACTTTAGTGATATTTTAAGTTCAGGTCAGGGGAAGCATGTCATGTTTGGTATCATTGTAATCCCCTATTTATCCGCAGTTGTCCGGTTCATTCGCCGAAAGGATCGCACATTGCGTGCGCTAGTTATCGATGATAGGGAATAAATGATTGGAATGATTGTAATGCTAATAACCAGTTTGAACCAGCTCGTGGTGGGAAAACTAAGTATGCATCATCTGGAGAGCAGACCCCCACCCTTGGAATGTTGACCCCCACTCTTGGAGGGGGTTGTTTGAACTGACCTATGGACTGCTTTACACTGGACCTTCCTGGAGCCTGAACCTATGGAAACTTGCCAAGTCACCTTTATTGTCTTCACTGTATCACTAAATGTATATATACAGCTCCCTGGAACCAGCTAAACAGTCACACTGACCACAGTCTTCTGGACTGAAGGATTGTCTAGCTGGATCCAGCAGAGAGTGCAGCGGGCGCAGCGCATGTATGTATGTATCAGGTATCGACTGTACTGTACTTATTTATTGAACTGCTAAACGTTTGCTTTTGCTAAATAAATTGCTTGTGCTTTGGAACCACACAAATCGCATAGACAATGCTTATTGGAAAACTATAAAATTACTTCAATATATGAGACTGTGAGCGAGTTCCCACTCTGAAGGGCAGAGCGTTCCGATGTCTGTGATGTTTGGAACGATTCCCTCTGGAGCGGCTGCAGCAGAGATGTGTTGTCGATGTGCACCCTCCGCTGGGTCGGCCTCGGGGGCAGATGATTTCCGCGATCATCTGTGTGGCACTGGTCCGAAAGTCCAGCTATGTGGATGAGTCGTATCACAACTTGACCGTCGCCTCTGCAAGGTGATGTAAATCAAACAGCTAACGAGTCACAGGAGTGGGAGCCACCTCACGAAACCTGTTCCCTGCCGAGACGGTAAGCAGGGGTATGTAATCCACGGGGTCCACTCCCATGTCCCATGAGTGAAAGAACAACACTCCTCACCGTCTCCATCTATGGAAGACACACAAAATCTCACTCCGATAAGACAGTTGGCTGCGTGACATATAGGAATTAGTTGGTTGCGGTGGAGTTGTATTTTGTTGATACCGAGTTATTTATTTGCTGTGTGCAGTAGGCCCACGTGTGTGGCCATTCTCCGGGGGAAGGATGGAACCCTCCTCGGGTAACGCATAACCCTCCGACACAATCCAACATGGTCACCAGCTGTAGCTCTGTGTTTTGAGGCATAGTTAATCCGCTTCTTCGTGCTCTAAAGTGGTCGATGGCAGCAGATTCCACAAGGAGTTTTAGGAGAGTTGTTAAAATGCGGCCATCTAAGTGTACCGCCCACCGGAGGTCCTCTTTTCTTTATTTTTTAAATGCTTTGTTCCTAATGACTATATTATTAACAGATGACATACATTGAATAGTTTTTTTTCTTCTGTGCGTTCATTATATTCCACATATGCATTGGACGGTACCTTGCAGCATATTGTTTGCAAGAGCAGAGCATTCCTAGACACATATTCATCAACAGACTTATCTTTACATCCACTCCTTGTAGAATACAGATGAGCCATAGGTCTGATTCATTAAGGAAAGGAAAGCAAAAAAATTGAGCAACTTTGGACCTTGGCAAAACCATGTTGCTTTGGATGGGAAGGGAAATTTAAAATGTGATGACAGATTTATAGTTTGGATAGAGCATGTACTAGATCAATTTTAAATTTTCAGTGTACAAATAAAGCTATTAAGTATTTGTGTGCTACATGAAAAAGCAGCCAGTACATAACTTATGTGCAAAATAATAAACTAACTTGCACCCCTTGCACTGTAACACGGTTCTGAGTAAGGAGAAAGCTTACTAATTTTTTTGCCTTACTTTCCTTAATGAATCAGGCCCTATGTGCGTTGTTGTGTGCCTTATTGAATCAGGTCCACTGTGATTAAACAAGTCATTAAATAAAGGGACAAAGGTGGGTGAGTAACATTCATGTATCTAGTCTGTCAATTTTAAGCTTTTAATTGTCTCCCCCTGCACACATCTGCTCACCAAATGTTTTGTTTGAGCTTTCTATCAAAATATCTGAATTCACACACCCTCTGGGCAGGCAGTCTGTTCACCCACTGAAAAGCCTCTGTGGACCCCAATAAAAGGCAAACCTCTAAATGTGCCTAATTATATGCTCGTTTGTTAAATTAGATATCAGACTTACAAAACTACCATTTTGTTTTTTTAGTTTTACGCTGCACTGATCCATTGTAGTGGTGATCTCTGATCTCTGCACATCCACAAAGCCCCCTTCTTCATACACATCATTGTTACATCAAAGTACATGTAATAAGCTCAAGAGCCAATTCATATAACACATAAAAGCATCTTCTGAATTGCACTGTGTTTGCTCACTAAAAATGACCCCCATCATCTTCACTTGAGCAATACCTCACATTTTGTAAGGCTCCATAACAATGACTGTATTTCCCTTTTGTCTACGCCTCATCAGCAAACCATTAAGCCACATCAAAAGGGGGACTATAACATGCCTGTAAATGCTGGCTTGTAAATGACCTAATCAAAACTTGATTTGATGTGAAACAACAAGTAAGCATAATTACTGAACCTATAAAATAATCTGCGAGTGTTCATTTGGAGATGTATGAATACCATTCTAGCAAATGACAATGTCACTGGCAAATGTATCTGTGCCAAGATGTTATTATTCCCATAACTAATTTTTCTATAAGCAGCAAATTGTAATGCTAGATTTTGCAGATCATTTGAAGTCACCATTCCACAGCTATTCCCCATCAACTTCTTAATGTTTTTGTAATTAAACTTACCTTGGTGTGAAATTCTCTTGAGCGGGATCGCCTAGCTGCTTAGTCTGTGCTGTCCTGTGACTTTGAAAATTTAAAGGAGCCTCAGCTTATCATAGAGAAATTAGCTCAATAACTTGTCCTTGCCGGGTTATTAATTGGATATCAGCATTATTAAAAACTGAGTCAATGTTTTTTAAGCTACAGCTCTAAACTGAGCTTTTCATATTTTCATTGGAACGGTCTAAGATTGCCATGTCATTTCTTCGAATTAAAAGGCTGTTTCCTTACAGCTACCATTATTTTGCTTTCCATTAATCACGCAACCAGCCACATCCTAACAAAGAACTTTGTGGGAGGGAAAAGGATGGTATTAAGAGGAAGAAGTTAGCCCTCTTATTATAGCTACATTATGCCTATTCCCACACACCCTGTGACTAACCTGCGTACTCCTCCACTACCCTGTTATAATTAGAGATGGGCAAGCTCGGCTCCCCGAGATCCGAATCCTACCGAATTTAGGGCATCCAAGTACCGAGCCGAGCACGCTCGGTACTCTCCCGCCCATTCGGATTCGAAATCGAGGCAAAACGTCATCGTGACGTATTCGTTTTTCTGAGCTCGGTTCTCGCGAGATTTGAAAAGCATAAATAGCAGCCTCCGCAGCAATCCATCGCCATTTGACAGAGGGAGAAAGCAGGGTTAGGTCACACTGGCTATATCAGCGCAGGGACAGTGATTGATTGTATTCAATACCATTGTAATCAGTTGTTACAGCAGTAAGAGGAGAAGAGAGGAGGGTTTTTGTTCAGTTTCTGGCACTCCAAGTGCTGTTGGGGTGTCCCCCATTCTTTTGCAGAAATGTATCTGGCTGTCAAAAAAGTCCTATTTTGCAGCAGTGCCAAAAAATATATTTAGCACTCCCATTTGTTTTTGAGGTATCCCCATTGTTTTGCAGAAATTTATCTGGCTGTCAAAAAAGTCCCATTTTGCAGCAGTGCCAAAAAAATATATTTAGTACTCCCATTTTTTTTTGTAGTTTCCCTCATTGTTTTGCAGAAATTTATCTGGCTGTCAAAAAAGTCCTATTTTGCAGCAGTGCCAAAAAAATATATTTAGCACTCCCATTTGTTTTTGGGGTGTCCCCCATTCTTTTGCAGAAATTTATCTGGCTGTCAAAAAAGTCCTATTTTGCAGCAGTGCCAAAAAAATATATTTAGCACTCCCATTTGTTTTTGGGGTGTCCCCCATTCTTTTGCATTAATAATTCTGGCTGTCAAAAGTCCTGTTTGTCAGCAGTCTACAAAAATAATATTTAGCACTCCAAGTGCTTTTGGGCTGTCACCCATTCTTTTGCATTAATATTTCTGGCTGTCAAAAGTCCTGTTTGTCAGCAGTCTTAAAAAATTATACATAGCACTACCAAGTGCTTTTGGGGTGTCCCCCATTCTTTTACATTCATTTTTCTGGCTGTCAAAAGTCATATTTGTCAGCAGTATCTAAAACAATTTGTAGCACTACAAGTGCTTTGGGCTTATAATGGATTCAAAGCAGTTCACATATGAGCAGAATCAGCAACCAGGTTCTGTCACCAGTCCTGATGGTAGTGTTCCCAGTATGTCATCTGGGAAAGGCGATGTCAAAGTACACAGTCTTTTTAAAGCAGTCAAAAAAACACGCACAAAAAAAAAATTTACCGCGTTGAAGCGAAAAAGAAGTGTAACTGAGGAAAAGTTAAGTGCCGATAAAAAAAAAATTGCCAACATGCCATTCTACACACGCAGTGGCAAAGAGAGAATGAGGCCTTCACCTTTGTCTATTAGCGGCAGATCATAAAATGTTACCGAGCCTACAAGTGGTGCACAACTACTGTTACGCGTCAAAGCCGAGCTGCAAGATAACAGTAAGGCATTAGAGGATAATGTTTGCTCTGAATGACAAATGACACCAATCCCTGTGGAGAGTCCATCCAACAGTGGGATGTCTAATCGTGAGCATTCTGTTAGTGTACCCTTAAAGAGGGACCCTTTCAGCAGTTCTGCTGATGTGTGCCTGAACAGCCCGAGTGTAGCCGGTGATACACAAATTGAGGATGCCACTTTGGAAATAGAAGAGGATGAGGGGGGTGATTTCTGTAGGCAACGAGGGTGCTATTGAGGATTTTGATGAGGATGAGGTTGTTTGTGTCAGTCCTGCACCAGTGGCAGTAGTTCAGGCACGTGACAAGAAAAAGGTCATTGTCATGCCAGGCCATAAAACAAAAAAATCCACTTCTTATGTGTGGAATTATTTCTACCCTAATCCAGACAACAACTGTATAGCCATTTGTAGTGTATGTCAAGCCACAGTCAGTTGAGGGAGGGACCTTAACCATCTTGGAACCTCGTCTATGTTACACCATTTGACGAGAGTTCATGGCAAAGTGTTGGGAAAGGCTGAAAGTTCTTCCAAAAAAATTACAAGCACTCCATCATCAGCTAGGACCCTCTGCTCACCAACATCCCAACGGCTACAAAATACACCCACCACACCATCCTCATCAATATCCTCAGTAGCGCTCGGAGTTAGCCCTGCATCCCACTTGTTAAGGCTGGATGACTCCTGCACTATTATTGATTCCTCTGAAGAAAGCGTTAGTCCCACTGCTGCTGCTGCTGGGGGTGATTCGTCAGCCCAGAGGAAGGCCAAGAAAAAGAGCAGTCCTACATTTCAACAATTAACTGTGAAACAATCATTTACTGGGGGAAGCAAATATGACAGCAGTCACATCAAGCTAATCACAGACGCCACGGCTGCCATGTTAGAGTTAGATCTGCGTCCAATATCCACAATAAACGCAGCTGGTTTTTCACAGTTAATTGAGGTTTTGTGTCCGCGTTACAGAATTCCATTGCGACACCATTTTTCCCGTAAAGCTATTCCACAACTCTACCAAAAAGTGTGTACAAATGTAGAGATTGCGTTGAAAAATATTCTAAAAAATGTGTGACCTTGCCCATAACTCCATCCAATATGAGTATTAACATGCAAAGGATGGTGGAGGATTATTTTCAAAATGTCAGACAGTCCCTTTCCTTACTGGGAAGAAAAGCAGGCAATTTGGAAACCCATGTACAAACTTGCTTTGCAATACTTAAGCTGCCCACCCTCCAGTGTGTACTCTGAACGAGTGTGCAGCACAGCAGGGAACTTAGTCAGTGATCGCCGTAGAAGGTTACTTCCCAAAAATGTGGACAAAATGATGTTTATAAAAATGAACTACATCTTCCACGAGGAAGGCCTTCACCATCCAAGACATCCAAGCACTGACTGTTCTCTAATGGCGGATTCAAGCGGAGATGAATTGATAGTCTGTGATGATGACGTACACACTGATGAGGGTGAGGATGAAGCTGAAGATGATGACGATAACATCTTTTTAAAACTTTCGATTTAAGTGTAGGGTGCAATCTACCCCCAAAGAGGAAAGCGACTTGGGGAATTTCCATATCAGGTACCGTCTTGAAAGACTGCTGTTTGGGCAATTTCTCCTTAAGGGTAGGGTGTCATACACAGAGTGACCCCAAACTGGCTTTCTCCATTTCTCTTAATATTGTACAGTCTATAACGGCTGAATTTTTTGGTATTTTATATAAGTGGAGGGGGGCCTAGAGAGACAGAAACCAAACTGGCTTTCTCCATTTCAATTAATATTGTACAGTCTATAATGGCTGAATTTTTTTTGGTACTTTATACAAGTGGAGGGGGGCCTAGAGAGACAGAAACCAAACTAGCTTTCTCCATTTAAATTAATATTGTACAGTCTATAACGGCTGAATTTTTTTGTATTTTCTACAACTGGAGGGGGGCCTAGAGAGACAGAAACCAAACTGCCTTTGTCCATTTCTTTACATATTTAAGTATAAGTGTAGGGTGTAATATACATCCAAAGACAATGGCTGCATTGCCAATATTCATAGATGGAGAGGAAAACAATCTGGTTTGTGTGTCGACTTAATGAAGGCCTACCAGGAATTAAACTGTTATTTGGATAATTTATTAGCTTTACAATTACATTACTTATCCAAGAAACGGGTGGAGCACTAAATTTGGTTATTTTAGGCCCAAAAACATTGATTTTTAAACAAAATATCAAAACAAAACCAAACAAAACCAAAACCAAAACACGCAATGACGGTTTGGCTAAACCAAAACCAAAACCAAAACACGACGGTAATCCAGATCCAAAACCAAAACCAAAACACAGGGGTCAGTGAGCATCTCTAGTTATAATAGAGATCCACAGGCCTGTAGAGGTTTTCTCAATCAATGGTCCTATTGAATTGCAACCTGCTAACTTTGTCTCCGAAATGGTTAAATCAGCTTTTATCATTTCTTTGACGTTGGATCAGCAAATTGGATGGGATTCGCCCTTCTAGGAAAATAAAGGTTCCCTTCTTTACAATTGTTTTTATTTTGCCATTTTGCAAAATCTTTGAATCTTGCCGGGTGTCTTCTCTATTTGCCAATCTCTTACAACTTCAACAGAAAACCTTGACTGTGGGTAAGTATGTTGTGCAATTCAGACCCTTACAGTTGGATTGGAATAGTGAGGCTTTACTTGGTGCCTTCTGCTAAGGTCTCTTTGAAAGGATTATGGAGTAGTTGGTAGGGGCCTTCTGAGAACACATGATGATCTCATCACCTTATGTAATAAGGCAGACCGTTATTTTAGAGAACGCACCTTAGAGAAGGAACAATTCAGATATTCAGTGCAACTTCATTTGGTTCCAAACAATTTCAACAATCTTTGCTCCCACAGAAGAACCTATGCAATCCATGCTTTCAAGGAGGAGCACGTTCATAGAACATTTCAAAGTCTATTCTTCGATTGTGGAAACAAAGGTCACTTTGCCACAGTGTACACAAAAGCCAGAAAACGTCAATGCCTGACTGGGATCGATGAGATTACACTAGGTGAACCTACATCCTCCCCAATAAATAAGAATTTATTTAAGTTTAACTGAATGTGTTTGTTTCTTTTCGTGGATTCTGAATAGGAAGTGAATTTAATTGAATACAGCCTTGTTTTTCACTTCAGCCTTCATGGATTCTGAATAGGAAGTGAATTTAATTGAATACAGCCTTGTTGAAAAATGTGGGAATCCTACCATTCTCTTTGACAAACCATTGGTTCTTTATGTTACTGACTAGAGTTTTATTCCTGAAGAGTCTGTTTAAATTTGGACTGTTTCTCTTATCAGCCTTCAAGTTGGATCCTCCTTTTCCTGGCTTCCTGGCTTCAGAAACATAGTTCAGTTCCGGATGCAATTAAAGACAAATTGTTCATATATCCTTATCCCTAGTTATATATCCTACTTGGAAAAATGTGTACCTCTGGAATCTGTAGAAATCATTTAGGGTCTGTCCCCTCCTTATTCTCTCTATGCAGACATGTTTAGTAAATGCAAAGCTGATACTCTATCTCCTCATCGTCCTTATGATTGTATCATCAGCATTGTACCTGAAATCTCTTCTCCCTTATCTATTCCTACATTAACATTGGAAAATTCAACCCCTCCTCTTGATGCAGGTTTTTCCAAGGACTTGTATTGACAGACTCCACTATAAATTCACTGTTAAAAAACGTTATGTCCTTCCCTTGTGTGGAACGTTCTTTGATCATATCTGTGGCGGTTTGTTTACCAAAGTCCAAATATGTGGTGCCTATAATTTAATAATTTATGCAATGAGATGAATGGAAGACAGTTTTCAATATAAGGGATGGGCACTATGGGTATCTAAGGACGCTTTTCGCATCTGTAATACAATCATCAGTCTTCCAGAATTTTGTCAAGGACATTTTTTGTGATCTTTTCTACTGCTTTTTTCTAGCCTACTTAGATGACATCTTATGCTTCTCCCCAGACATGTCTTCTCATAAATTTTATGTCAAGACTGTTCTGCAATGTTTACAAGACATTATACCAAATTGAAGGTGTATTTTTGTTCAGTTCCAGGTTCCATAGTCTCTGTCACGGGCACTAGGAGTCTTTACCCAGGGATCACCAGGTGGTAAGCTTACCAGAGCAGTATAGGTGGTAATATGGTACTCTGGTAGCAGGGTGATCACGGAACAGGAGACAGCAGATGATAGAGATGCTCAGGAAAGTCTATGACTAGCAGCACTGGTGATGTATATGTAATAATACACGAGGAACTGTATGGACAAAGGACACGTGAGGGTAGTCAGTGGTCTGCGGTAGCAAGTTGTACCACTGCTATAGTGAGGAGGAATGTCCAACAGAAACGAGGAGGTGATGAGAGTCAGCGGTCTGCGATTAGCAAGTTGTACCGCTGTCTGGGTGAAGGAATGGAATCCAAGTGGAGGTATCCGGGGAGTCAGTGGTCTGCGTTAGCAAGTTGTACCACTGCTATGTGAGAGGATACTGGAACAGGTGACACGGGAAGCAGGGATCAGTGGTCTGCCTCTAGCAAGTTGTACCACTGAATATATATGTGAGGAGGAGCACGAGGAGAGACTGCAATACAGAGGATACACGGGCACCTTGAACTTGATCCACAATGACATGCACAATATAGTAATGACTGAACAGCACTGCAATAATATAAAGTCACTGAAACTATCCGGGCAACAGATAACACAGTCAATGATGGTAATAGTCTCAGCAGATAGTAAACTCCAGAGGAGAGCAACTCAGTCCAGCAAGATATGCAATACACCAGCACAGTCAATGAGAAGTATGCATACCGTGGTTCAGGAGCAGGCTGTCAGACAGGAGTGCAGAGATACCTGAACAGCGGGAGGCCGGCAGGATGCGAAGTCCCAGGAGGATGAAGCGGTAATCAAGTAGGTGCAGCGCACAGGTAGGTAGACCAGCAGGGGAACAAATACTCAGGAAGCAGTAGTATGTAGAACTGGACTCCTGGAGGACCCTGAAGAGTAGCGATGGTCTAGATGAGATGAAAGCAGTGAGGCGCAGATCCGATGCAGACTGGTGAGTAGAGACCAGCGGGAACACGGAGAAGCACGGAGAGCGGATCAGCTGTTGTAGGACGAGTAGCACTGAGGAGTAGCAGCCAGCAGGACTCAGCAGGTACACGGAGGTAGCGGATAGCAACCAGCAGGTGCAGCCACGATGAAACACGGGAGAGCAGAGCTGAGCTGGAACTGTTGAGCACGGAGAGTAGCGGATAGCAATCAGTTGTAGCAGTCTCGAGGAAACACGGGAGAGATGAGATGAGCTGAAGACTGAAGTGCACGGAGGCAGCAGATAGGAATCAGCCAAACAGTCACGATGAAACACAGAAGGGTTGAAGCGGTCTGAGGACTGTAGTGCACGGAGGCAGCGGATAGGAATCAGCTAACAGTCACGATGAAACACGGCAGAGTTGAAGTGGTCTGAAGACTGTAGTGCACGGAGGCAGCGGATAGGAATCAGCTAACAGTCACGATGAAACACGGCAGAGTTGAAGTGGTCTGGAAACCACAGGAGTAGAAGTGTTATGGAAACCACAGGAGTAGTAGTGGTATGGGAACCACAGGAATCAGCAGCGCTGAATACACGAGGAAACACAGGAACACCTTCAGAGGCTCATGGGGAATGACTCCAAGATCAGGCAACGTGGTATTGACCACAGGTGCTTAATATAGGGAGTGTTGCCTGATCTGCCAATTAAGTTAAAGGAACAGGTACTGAAGGGTTTGAAAGGGCTGCGCATGCGCAGACCCTCAGGATGGTGGACGACCACGGTTCCTAAACATACGGGAAGAAGCACTCACAGTCCGGTGAGTGACAGTCTCAAAGTCAAGAGGGGTTTTATTTAATTAAAACCAAACAGATGATGGTTTAAGAATGTCACCAATATTCCATCACGCATTTCACCAGAACAAAATTTTCAGCTAATATGGACAAAATAGTTCCAAGACTAAAAACACGGATGGTTCTTTCATCTATACTTCTGTAAATTGCTAACGAACATGAATAATGGCAATAAAACATTTTTTTCATAGTTCAAGCAGAAAACTCACTGTTTCTGAACTCACTTATCCCTTTGTATCAGCACTGTTGTCATTACAACATTTACCATTGATGGTTAGAAAGTAGTAGTGTTTGGATGGAACGAAAAACATTCAAAACTAGACATTTTAGCTCCCAGCCTCCTCTGTTTTATTTCTGTATTGATTTCTTAATTTATATTGAAAACAGAATAACATACAAGCAAAATTTGTGCTAGACATAGAGTCACTGCAACAACTGTGATTGTCAAACACAAATTAAACCGAACTTCACAAAGACATATATATATATATATATTTTGCAGAAAAGTGTGCATTTTGTTTTTTGTTTTCAATCATCACTAATTTCAAGTAAACTGATCACTCAACAGACTGTGAAACACCACATTACATCAAATTACAGTTTATTGGCTTTATTACGTACACTTGTTATAAGTTGTAAACTTTCAGTGTACAACAATAAAATTATAATCTGTTATATTCTAAATATAAAAAGTAAATTCCACTAAAACAAATGACTTGCATCTGAAATGTGCACCCAATAGATGTAAAAGTGTAAATGTTTTGCTCATTTATTTTTTTGTTTGCTTGGCAAGGTCCATTATTACTGGTTATTCTGGAGAGGGTTAAACTAATTTTATTTGCTGAATATAAAATCCATATACCATGGTTCTGTTTGCCATATGCTTTCAGCTAATCACAAAAAACACATTTTCCATACTTTTGTTTATAGCTCTTGAGATTTCAAAAATGAGTGGTGCCAGGCAGGCACTTTGAACTCGAGTTCTTTTTCAACTAGAAAACACTAACATTCATATCTCTCAAAGATTTATAGATGCTGCATGCAATGATATTGTAACATTTCAGTACAATGAGTGCTTCCACTTTTCTAGCGGCCAAACCACTAGCATTTAAGCAGTCTGACACCAGCGAAGTTCCACTACTTCCACTGGCTTTAGCCAATATTTTTCTGATAGCCTAACTAATACAACATCCTCAACTTCCACTTTTAACTTTGTAGATTTCAAAATACAAGTTCCAAAAGCAAGATGTGTTGTATATAGATGCCACCAAATCCCCTATTTCAGAATGCTAAAACTGAGGGAGGAATTCCATGTTAAATCCCGTTGCAGCCTCGCTCGATATGCACCTACGCACACTTCTGGGCAGAGCCTGATTAAGGGTCACAGCCGCCCAAGACTAATACACCGGTTGCCACCCCCCCAGTCACTTCATTAACTCCCCTCAGTCACTTCATTAACCCCCCCAGGTCACTTCATTAACCCCCCTCAGTCACTTCAATAACACCCCCAGTCACTTCATCAGCCCCATCAGTCACTTCATTAACTCCCCCCTCTCAGTCACTTCATTAACCCCCTCAGTCACTTCATTAACCCGCCCTCAGTCACTTCATTAAACCCCCCTCAGTCCCTTTATTAACCCCCTCAGTCACTTCATTAACCCCCTCTAGTCACTTCATTAAATCCCCTCTCAGTCCCTTCATTAATACCCCCTAGTCACTTCATTAACACCCCCAATCACATAAGGAATAGGGGTTTTATAAGCTAAACCATAGGGAGGAGGCGGCTGTACAGAAAAACTATAAGGAGGGGGCCACACAGAGAAAACTACAGGGAGTGGGGCTGCTATAATGTGTGAGGGAATGAGGGGGCTGTCTTAATAGAACATGGGTGGAAGGTAGGCTATTAATCTAATGGTGGAGTTTAGGAGAAGGCTAATTATTTAATGGTTACCATTTTATTTGTGGGGTGATAGTGGGGCACTTTAATTTATTGGTGGGGCCTATTAAATTGAAATGGGATGACGAGACCTTTACTTTAATGCTGGGGTGGTTTGAATGTGGGGCTGAGTTTGGGGAGGAGGTCTATTTATTAAATGTGAATATTAATTATTTAATTCTGGGGATGGTCGCTGAAAATGGTTATATTAAATCTAAATTATTTATTATTTATTAATTTATTGCTGGGGCTGTTTGGAGGAAGGGTAATAGGTTTATTTATTAAATGGGAATACTATTAATTTAATGTAGGGGTTGGTTGGAGGGAAATAGATCTATTTATCATATGTTAGAACTATTACTTTAATGTTGGGGCTGGAGAGAGGCCTAATTGTTAAATGTGCGTGCTGTTCATTCAATGCTGGGGATAGTTGGAGGTTTCTAAGTTTCACGCACCCATTTTTTTCCCTAGTAGGCCTCCAAGAATACAGAAAAGCAGCAACTGATGTAAACAAACCAGCAGGAACAGGTGGTGACAAGAACAGGTAGGAGAGAGCAGGACTGTCTGCCAACTGTCCTGAATCTGGTGGGTTAGTCCCGGATATGGGTGACTGTCTCGCTTAGTCAGGATTTGGTCCGACTACAAGGACAGTTGGAAGTTATGTCCCGCTTCACACTGTACTACTTGTGAAAGAGAGCTGTGTGCAGTTAACAATAGTACAGACAGTTTTGCCTCTGTATTTGTCTAAAATGATAACCCCCAGTCTTAAGTGCACAAGATTCCCCCAACATCCCCTTTGCAGAGCTACCTGGTATTAGGTTGGCCACACTCATTGATTTCCCCGGTAGGCCCTTCATGCCTCAGTCCGACACTGCCCATATTCACCTATATGTATGGAGTTTGTATATTCTCTCCATGTTTGCTTGAGTTTCCTCTGTGTGCTCTGGTTTCCTCCCACAGTCTAAAAAGATAGCAGTAGGTAATTGACTGCTGGCAAAAATGGACATGTGTGTGGTTGTGCTAGATCATTTAGACTGTAAGCTCCACTGGAACAGGGGTGTTGTGAATGATTAAATATTATCTGTACAGCATATCCATAACAACCAGTAAGAAGCTTGAAAGCAGCCATCATATGATCATTGTGTCACATAGCCAAGTCATACCCGCTATATGTAATGTTCATTGAGGAAAATCACCAACACCTGCCAATTGGAGTCATCTCAATGTATAAATCTACTCCTGCTTCTCTCATTTATTTTCAAATTGCATTAACTTGAAAATATTTAATTGATTGGTGTACACAAAGAGGAAAAATATATAATTAATTTGCACACAAAGTACAGTTACTCTCAGGTTCTCCTGGAAGATCGTCTGGGCCCGCCACCATCTCATGCCAGCCCCACTGCCTAGGGTAAGGTACAGGGCCCTCAGAGATTGTGGCCCACCAGTGATCTAGGTACCCTGTTGGGCCACACTGTCTGAGGGCCCTGTACCCTTTCCCTAGGTGGCGGGACTGGCATGAGATGGCTGCGGGCACAGACAATCTTCCATTGGTGCAGAGCACTGTGCTGAAGAAGTGTACGTGAAGCCTGTGCTGCTCTGTAATACAGTGGAGTCTCCTCCTTATGCAGGAATTCCTCGCTGCTTCTGCTGTACTCTGATTGGTAGACATCACAGTCAGTCAGCCAATTGGAGCATTGACACGCCCACTACCAAAGTGCCTTAGCCAGTAGGAAGCTGAAGATAGGCACAGCAGGAAGAGGTGAATGTGTGCAGGTTTGTGTGTCAGTGAGTGTGTGAGTCTGTGTGTGTATATGAGAGTGTGAGTCAGTATGTATGAGTAATGTGTGTATGTATGAGAGATGGAGTGTATTTTTGTGTCATTGTGTATGAGAAATATTTTTGTGTGTGTCAGTGTGTTTGAGAAAGACAAATAATATAAGTACTTAGCTCTGCTACTGTGACAAACAATCTGCTTTGTGCTCATAAAGTTCACTTCAAAAACAAAATATGTCAGTCCATTAGTGAGGATGCTATTGTTCATTATATTAGGGTAGGAGGATGAAACTGTATTGGATTATATTTAAAATACATATTTTAAAATGATAATGCGCCAGTTATTTTGTTTCCTTTATTTGTTCTTACCTGGCTTCCATTGGTGATAAAAAAGAAAAGGAAAATGTTCAGAAGATTGTAAAGATATTTCTGAAGGATTGATTTGTTCACCCTCCCAGAAAGAGAGGAATGAAGAATAAGTGGAAATTCATTCAAGACATAAATCTATTAGAGAAATGTAAAAATGTAAGTGCATCATCTAGTGTGAGGTTATGTGATGGTCATTTGAAAGATTGTACTTCACTACCGAGCCGAGCCAGCTCGATACTTTCGCGCACCCTTGGAAATGGAAACAAGGCAAAACATCATCATTACGTCATCGTTACATCGTCTGATCTCATATCTTGCAAGCTCTGGATTCTATAAGTACCACCCTCCACGGCGATCCAGCGCCATTTCACAGAGGGACACAGAAGGGGTAACACAGTTTTTGGCAGTCTCTAGTGCAGTTGGGCAGCGTCATAGGTAGAAAAGAAAGAGGAGGGGGTAGCAGTGTTCTTCAAAGTCTCCAGTGACATTCAGGAAAGCTCTATTGCTCCATTGCTAATTGTCATTGCTGAAATACAAATAATAGGTCTGGCAGGCTTGGTCTTCTAAATCTGCAGTCACATTGTACTGTGTTATATAGGTAACACATAAAGAGGAGAGCTCCATTGCTAATTGTCATTGCTAAAATACAAATAATAGGTCTGGCAGGCTTGGTCTTCTAAATCTGCAGTCTTTGTTTGAAAGTGTATGAAAATAATATTGTGAGGTGGTCAAAATTGACTGCAAATGACTTGAAATTAGTGTTATTGAGGTTAATAATAGTAGAGGGAAAGCAAAAATATGTGATTTTAGCAAGAAACAACACAAGGATTTTAGAAAAAAAATCGGGATCCAAAACCAAAACATGCAAGGGCAGTTTTGCCAAAACCAAAACACGAAGTTAATCCAGGTCCAAAACCAAAACCAGAACACGGGAGTCAGTGAACATTTCTAATTTATTTTGGTCAGATGTTACTGGAGAATTTAAGAAAATATCATTACACAAAGAGATCTGACTGTAAGTTATCTTTAAAGGACAGTGTTATAAAGGTGGTTCCACAGTACAGAGGGGTGTAAATTGTGGATACATTGTGCTATACTTACTTACTTTTCTAAAGAAACACATGTATTATTTTCTATATATTTTTGAGGAAAATATACGTTGGGATGAAGAAGAGCACATAACAATAGATATCAAGATTTTTCAAGAAAATACTTTTATTTTAATTTATTTCCTTTAGTTCTTATTTTCATTGAAGGACTGACGTATTTTATTTTCGTGGTGAACTTTATGAGGACAACACTAATTGTTTGTCACAGTAGGAGCACCAAGTATTATTTGATATTTATTTAGTTGGGTGAAGGGATAGAATTAATATTGTATATAGATATATTCAGGGCTGTCACAGTTTGTGTACCCCAACGTCTACCACACAGACAATCACATCCCCCTTCATCCATATATGCTTAGCTCTCATTTCTCATCTCTGTTCAGAGTGGATTTTTGTCTATGTACAAGCTTGTATGGATTGATGTGTTTATGATTTAGAGATATTAATAATTTGTTTAAACTAATTATTTGAAAGCAAACCTATAGGATTCACAATAATTTCATTTGAAATATATTTGCTTTTTTTTTCAAATAATTTATTTTCATTTTGATTTAGTGCTGTGAATCTTTGGTGGTATATTGTTTAGCAGAATAGGAGACCTTTTAACCCAACTTCTTTATTATCTTTCATCTTTTTAGGGCCATTTGGAGTTCCTTTTTGATTTATGTTGATTGTCTACTGACTGAGTATATTTTTCAATGGGTGCTATTATTCTGTCAATGGACCCCCCCACTGGCTTTCTTATACTCACTGACAGCAAAGTATTTGGTCACCCCAGTATGTCATCACACACCAATTTTCCTGCTTATCAGCCGGCTCAACTTATATTTACATATTCTCCCAACATGCTGCTGTTTTACAATCCCTGTCTCTGCTAGTCACCTCATGCTGCCAGTGGCACATCCAACACATTGCTACTCCCTTCTTCCAGACATCCCCTACTGCTGTATCTCCCCTGCCACCATTCTATCGTTCCAGAATCTAGACTAGTCTTCAGATACCACTCTCACAGCTGCACAGAAGACATCAGATGAGAGAAGACAAAAGATGGAAGGCAGAGGAGAAATACAGAAAAAAGAAAGAACAGGTTACATTACATTTGATATAAGTGCATGTACAGCATTTTTATATATTACTAACATTATAAATATTCTATTGTTTGTATTTTTAGGATCCAGGTGCAAAATATTTAAAATATAGTTCATATATAATGAGTATTGTTACAAACAATCAATATTTTATAGTGATGTTTCATGTCTATACGTAATTATATTTATATTCTGTTGATTGCATGTATTACAATTATAATTCTGTGCTGTATGAGAGGAAACTTATAACCTGTCTAGAATTTCTGGCTATTCCGGATAATACTGTGATTCACACCCAGGTGGGAATTTCATCCATATTATCATATACTCCTTTCTAAATGACCTCACAGGAAGGGGTCTGTAGGAGGAAAAATGTGATTAAAATCTCCTGCAAAATTGTAAGAGATTGTCATATTCCTGAAGGCCAATCTGTGTTGAGGACTTGGCCCATTTTCAGCGTCCTCCCACAGCACATCGAAAATGTAATATGTTTTTTTCTATTTACATGTTTCTCCTTTTTATTTTGTAAGAAACTCTTTTGGATAACCTTATTATTCTGTTGTTTTTCACACCTTAAGTATTGTCATTTTACATTTCATTTAATAATGTTCTTTCTTTGTGTTCCTAACTCATGCACTAGATAGCGTGATTATTAAACTATAATAACTGAAACAAAGGGGATTGTTTGGCTAATGATAACTCTGGTTAAAGTAAGTGGAACTGCAGTGTGATAATAGGTTGTGATGATAATTTGATTTAAGGGGCAACTAAAATTTCCTCAGTGTGAAACCAAGTCTGGTGGTTACAGTTTTGGATTAATAGAGAGTGTAAAGTATGATTTTGAGGGGTTTTAATAATTTTTAGACAGATCAGGTGGTCTTGTAGTGATTAACCCCTTGTCACAGACACTTCACACAGGCGCAGAGGAGTTTTGTTTTATGAGATACATAAGTGTGTGTAGTCTGCACACAGTAAGGAATATCATGATCCGCCTAGCTCATGCCATCAGAAGGATCACCTATGCGGTTTACCTCCATCTCAGTCCGCTAAGCCATGCACATATAAACAGGCTCATTCATGCAGAAATAGCTGCAGGACTTCACAAAGGTAATAGTGCTATACTAAATCATTTTTTGTTGCTTTTTGACACACGAGTTCTTTCAAATCTTGCTTAGGTTTAGTGCAGAGAGACAACTGTTAGCATTATAATGCTGGCATATTGTGTGTATCTGTTCAGGTGGTGGATAGTAAATTGAGATGAGGGTTCATATTTGATTTTATCCTAGGAGATTTGTCAAACAGATCAACACAGATCGCTTACCACAGATGTTTATTTACTATATGCAATTGATGGTAACAGTAATTTAATGGTTGATAGTGGGTAGAAAATTACTTCGAAAGTAAACTTTTAAGTATTTCACAAATCCTAAAAAATTCCAACAATGAGAGTTTATTGAAGTTTCAAATTCAAGTTAAATTCATTACAAGGGGATAATTTTAAGCCAGATACACAGAAGCAGACCTTTAAATCTCCCAGAAGATCACTCTGTTGTTTGTGCACCATTAGTGGCTCTGGCAGAAATAAGAGGGCAGATTTTCTAAACACTAAAGATATTGGAATAATATATCTTGTATCACAGAAGAAGCGGAGGTCACAAAACAATTGGACATATGGCTTAATGTTGTTTTCTTCCGGTATTCATGCAGGTCTTATTTAAATATTTTTGGACCACCACCCAACAGCTTAAAACCTGTCTTGTACAGTGTTACTGATGCTTGCAATTGTAGATCTTACTGCTACTGGAGCAGTTGTTCAGGCACTGACACAATTGAAGCCGCACTCTTCTGTATAAAGCACACCTGCAACAGACTCTGCAGCAGATGGTAAAGTCTGCAGATGTGGAATGTAGCCAGGTTGGGGTCTCTGAATTTAACCTGACAATAAAACTCCCTTGTAGTAAAACTCCTATATGCGTCTTCCAAAAATACCACCCAAACATTTTGTTTTCTTGGCTGAATTTTATGATGCTATTTCAAAATGAAAAGAACATGTTTGCAAAGTATGGGGGACAAAGGTGATATTTACCAGACCATTGTGAATCCTTTTAGCAGATTCTTGTATTACTTTTAACAACTGTGACATGAAAATTACTCTGTGTACTTAGATGGTTTGGTACATATATAAAAGAACATAAAACAGTTTTGATGTCAGGGGATTTGCACACAATGCATGGAATATATCTGTCAATCACCAGTTCATCTAAAAGCATTTAAAGTAGCAGTCCAACAAAAGCTATTTGTTATAGAGTTGAACTAAAAAGCATTGGAATGAAGCATGAAGAGTCTGCAGGAAATCTAAGTTTCAGGGAACTTTTTGTTAAACATTTAGAGGACATTTTTTGCAGCATTTTCTGGGGCAGTGCATATAACATTAGAGTTAACCTGGCATAGGGCATAAGCAGGGGGCATATCAACAGAAAGAAAACATAGCTCCCAACATTTAAAAAAACAATATCTGGACAAAATAAGGTCCAGCTGATGCCACCCAAGCATACCCTGGTACAAATGACCACACCTATATTACAATGAAGCCACTCCCACTTCCCAATAGGCCATACCCCTTTCACAGTCTGAGAATACGGACAGTGCCAACAAAACAGGGACTATTGGTACAAAAATGCTAAAGAAACTATAAATGTTGTGCAGGGAAGAGAACTACATTTAAAAAAAGATTTTGCAATTTGTATGTTCTCCCCGTGTTCACGTAGTGGAATTTAGACTGTAGGAACTGCAAGGACTGATGTGAATCTTTACACAGGACAGCAACTGAGCCAGGTGCCTCACCGCCTGTGAAATATATGTATGGTATTTTGAGCTCTACTGGGAGAAAAGGTGCAATATAAATAATGTTTTCCATTCCCACGTCCCTCAATATATACACCTCACATTTATGTAGGATATATTTGGAGTCTTCCATCTATTCTCTGACACCCAATGGCAATAGTAATGATAATGCTTATGAATTTTATTTGGTTGATGGTCTCTACATCTAGATGATATTAACATGCTTATGCTTATAGCTTCTCACATTTTCACAACATGATGCCTCTCTCACGTACACAGGGCCATCTTTTCCATTGGGCACGATGGGCAGGTGCCCGGGGGCCCCACGGGCAAGGGGGCCCCATAGGCATGGCTCTTAATTAGAATAAATAATCCGGCAAAAGAAAAAACCTGCAAAAAAAACCTTCAAGGTTCACTGAGCAAGTACATCTATCTATCTCTCTCTCTCTATATATATATATATATATATATATATATATATATATATATGGGCCCCGGTGCACTGCTTTGCCGGGGGCCCATAATACTGTTAAGATGGCCCTGCACGTACATGAGGCTATATGGGCATTCAGTGGAATCTGTTTTCTGTGACACTTGGAACTGAAATGTGCTTGTACACCAAGCCTTTCATGTGAGTTACTCTCTCTTCACAAGTGTTCATCTGAGACTTTGAATTCAGCATCTGGCATCCTCCATAACAACCTCCCTGATCAGCATCCTAACATGGGGCAAAAGGGGACACAGCACTGCAATCCAATATACAGACATCTTCCAGAGCTTTTTTAATGAATAATAAAATCATTTACGCATCCAACAAATCATTTGTTCATTACCTATAAAACTTCATCATCATCATCATCACAGCTGAACTCACTCACATCAGTCCCTGCCCCATTGAAGCTTACAGTTTAAATTCCCTAACACACACACACAGAGACAGAGAGACACACAGACCAGGGTCAATTTTGCTAACAACCAATTAACTTACTAGTATGTTTTTGGAGTGAGGGAGGAAAGCAGAGCACCCGAAGGAAACCCACGCAAACACGGGGAGAACATACAAGCTCCTCACAGATAAGGTCATGGTTGGGAATTGAACTGATGACCCCAGTGCTGTGAGGCAGAAGTACTAACCACTAAGCCACCGTGCTGCCCACCAACGACAGAAATTGTGTGGGACTACCTTAGTCATCATCTGTGAAATGTTTCTAGTTAAGAGTGTTAGAGCATTAGTGAGTTAATATTTATCAGTAGTAAATAGTATAAGTTAGAATATATATTTCTGTACAATATAGAGAGTTTACTTGTTCAATTTCTCCTTGTTTGCTAACATTAGTGGTATCAGTGGTATCTAAACAGGCCTTCTCACCGTTAAATCTTCGTTCTGACATAAAAAATTAGGTTATAAATTAGAATTTTACATTGCTTTATGTGACACTACATCTACACTACAGGTACACTACATCTGCTACTGACCTTTTTTAATGTCGTTGTTGTCCTGGTCCAGTACTTTGACCATCATCTCCACCTCTCTTGGGCTCATTGGATTTGCTCTTTGCTCTTCTTGAGTATCTTCATCCCCCACCTTAACTTTTCCAACATTTTTTGGCCCTTCCAGCACCATCTCTGACTCTATCTCCGTCTCCATAGCTGCAACCCCCACCGACATCTTCGCCTCACCCGCAACCCCCACTGTCACTTTCTCACTCGCCGTCTTCTGACGCTCCTCGGCGCCAAACAGGTGCGTCTGTCATTTATACGCACAGACATGGGCGTTTGTTTCTGCTGTGGACCAATCAGCGATGATGCACGCCGAGAATGGAGCATTCCATTACATACGAAGGGGTTTTTATTATTAGGGAATATTCATTGCATTCCAATTTAGCAGTTAAATGTTTTTCTAAATTTAATGTATATTACTAAACTTCTATTTCATAGAAATTAAGGGAGTTAACTATAGCTAAAGCTCTGCCCCTTTATACTAATGTATTTGGTATCTCGTTACATTTCCCCGCAAATGTCGCTGCAGTGTGTACGGAATTTAAATCATTGTTCACGACAACATGGCTGTAAAAAGTTGCTAAAGGGACGTCCGCTCTTCCCTTTCTCATCCTAAACAAGGCTAGTGTGTATGCAGTCCATGGACCGAGTGATCGGACCATCGGTCGCATGTAAAATTGCTCGGCATAAAAAGTTGGTCGAAATTTCTGTAGTGTGTACCCAGCTTTAGCTGGAGCAAGGGTTGTTACATATATAGGACATATCATGGTTCTATTTCTGACTACTTATGAATAACAGAAGCATGAACATGCTGCCTTGTCACTATACAAGACTATGCAATGTCACCTAGGGTATGGAAGAGTAATTGATATCAAGCGATTTTAACTTAAAATCAATTGAATAAGTGAAGAATTTCTACCCTCTCATGGTTTGGGGATGGGGGTATTTGCCCTGCATATAAATATGTTTTGATAGCTGCGATTCACTGAAATTCATGGATACTCAAACTTTGATGAACGATTTTGCTCTTCTCAGTTTTCTTATTTCATTTTTCAAATTGTAGATGTGAATTTAAATCACTACAACGTATTGCTCTGACCTCATCTGTCAATATTTAGGGCTCACACATATGCACTGGGAAAACTGGAAACAAAACACAATCAAAAGCAGATATAGGGGCATATTCAATTCTCGGCGGTAACACAGAAAATCTTGCGGTCCGCGCACAATTACCGTTATTACGGTAATCGTGCACAGAAAAACCTTTAATACGGTAATTTACTCGCTGGATTTCAGCTCACAGCTCCCTGAGCCGCGAGCTGAAATCCAGCTATCTATTACCGTATTAACGGTAATAGTTTTTCCGCGGCGCGGAAAAAAAAAATGTAATATGCCCCGTAGTGCTTTTCCCAATATCTTCTGCTCTACTGGAATTGAATGTTGACACATCAAGAAATAAGGCTTCCTGTACTCTGAAAGCGCTGTGTTAAAATGTAAGAATGCAATGATGTGAGCAGTACCATTGACTTTTGTCCTATGTTGAAAACGTTTATACAATTATTTATGCAATTAAAGGGGATAGGTATGAACAAACTTTAATATTTTTTACTTTTATGTAATTTTTGGATAAGGTGTAGGCAACTCTTCTTGCTCTTATTAATTGATGGATTAATTAATTACATCAAGAACACCCCTGTTATCATGGAGGTTTGGATTCAGCAATAGTAGACATTACTGATCTGTAAAGGTATCAGGCAGCAAAAATTTACATCTAGTTAAATGTTTGCTGCATAGTCCATTCATCTTCTTGTAGGGAGCCATGATCCTTATCACTGCTTAATTCAAACTCTAATACCACACACATTTTGGGAAAGTATAGGCAATATCAGTTTTTCTTCAGCTTATTGTAATTAGACATATTTCAATAATGAGAGCTAAAGAAGTATTTTAGCTACCAAGCTCTAGACACTTTACACATGGTTTTGCATTGACTTAACTAGATCCATCTGTTAAAATATGGCGCTAATTACGAGCATACATATTTTAATGGAGGTTAGCAATTTCAATAGCACAAGCCACACATATAGGTCAGGTAGAAACTTGGTATGGTAAACAGATTTGTATCAAGTGTAATCAATGCAATTAGCAAGATGTTTCCTGTGGTGAGAAAGACAAGGTGAAAGGGAATGAGTGACTAGAGAGATACCGACTGCTGCTAAAGTAGTATCATTAATCATCTGAAATCTCTGTGTATTCAAAACAATCTTCATAGTTACGACTTCCGTCCTCTCACGTTGATGAAAGTGGTGTTTAATTTCCTTGTACAACAGTTCCAGAACATTCTGTGGGATAAGTTTCAAAAGTTATACAAAGTCTTTGCCATGTGTTTGCCTTTAGTTCTTTCAAGGAAAAAATAGATAAAATGAAAGAACCAGTAGAAATATTCACAAATTTATGTGTAAAATATTTCTGAAAACTAAAGTAGTTTAAGCTCTCACACCAGGATGCAGAGCAGGAAGTCATATTTGAGGATTATGGGAGACAGTTGCTTTTAGTTAGCTTTCTAGTGAACCCCTCTGTTCCGGCCAAGCGGCTTCAATGTCATGATTCTCACATCAGGCAGTAAAGGAACATCCTACTGCATGTCTCACAACATTTTAAAATGCACATTTGGGGCACAAATAACCACCCCCCATGGTAGCGGAGAGCTGTCAAGACTTCAACAGCCTATTAGGAACAATTTAAAGGAAAAAAAATGCAGGTGGTCCAGTGACCCAGCCCACAGTAGCTCACTATGGGACCGGCCTGGGTATCAGATACCCCCCCAGCCCAGTCTGCCCCTGTCCCATGGTCTGCCCAAACCCACGTCCAGATCCCTCAAACCACAGCCAGATAATCCAAACCATATCCACATTATCACAAGTCCATTCTCTTTCCGGACCCGCAAAGCGGGAATGTCCTGTCAATATAGGGACTCTTGGCAGGTATGCTATTGACTTTCGGGGTGCATGCTACTGTAAGAGCTGCTAACAGGAATCAGCTGTCATATCCGTCGATCCCTTTGTAACTGCCAGGAACCTTAACATTCCTGACTGACCACTAGATGGCTCTTGCCCAATGTTCAATATAACACATTATGGGCAGATTCAACTGGTCGCAATGTTCCTCAGAACATCGTGGCTTCGCATTTTTACTGCTACTACAGTGAAAAGTAACTCATTTTTGCTCGCACCTATATGGGGCCCGAGCAAAAATAAGAGTTATTTTTGTAAAAAAAAAGTCTTTGCAAGGACTCTCGCGGTCGTTCTTGAGGCACCTGGCACATATTTTTTACAATTCAATTCCTCCTATGCATAAGAACTAATAAGCCTCTCTGACGTCTCCACCGTGGGTTTCCTTATAAGTAAGAACGAGAGAGACTCTATAAACTCTGCCACTATTATTTAAGCATGTGTTAACAACATACCTTAACATTTATGATTTATGATTAATGGGACTAGGTAATGGGCCAGGAAAAAATAATGTCTCCATATAGGGGAAATACAAAAAGGATGAATCTATGGCATAAAACTCAGTATAGACTGTAATAAAGTGCACATATTGGTAATCCTTATTTATGCTACAAGTGATACAATACATTTAGCAATACACATGTGAGGTTACACTAACTGCATAAAAACCATGGACAACACCATGCTTTCCCCGCCTGCTGTAATATCCCAGTTTAATAATATGTATATTTTTGTATGTAAATTAAACTGTATATGTATACATTTTAAAATATGGAGTTTCGTATTTCATTTTTTGCTATTTTAATTTGTGTGTAGCTGTCGCTCTCATGGATACATATGATAATAAAAAAAATAAAATAATTTATATTTAGTGTGCATTCTCTTTTTAAATCAATGTTTGGGACAGATATTACATTTATTTTGCCTTGTTTTTTAACTGGAATTAGGCTGCTGCCACATCTCATGCTAACCACACATGTATGTAACACGTAACATGTTAGAATGGTGAAACATGTGAACTGATGATCTCTATAGGTGCATGTCAGTGGTCATCAGAGGATCCAATAGGGAAGATAAGCAGAGAGTAGCCAGATGCAAAGTAATTCTGGGAGTGGAGCCGGAAAATCTGGATTGTGTTAAATTGTATAGATCCAGCTTTTCAACGTGTGAACAGTTTCAGGGGCGCACAAAGAATTTTTCAGGGGGGGTTTCCTCATTCCCAGAAAAAAATAAATCCTAAAGACCTTGCGCGGCAGCTCCGTTTCGGCTGCACTGTAGTATATGTAGGGCACTTTTTAGTGGAGGGGCAGGGGGTTTCTGGAGACCCAGAACCCCCCCCCCCCCCCCCCGCGTGCGCCACTGAGTTTAAGACAAGTACAAACGCAATATTAACGGGACTCCTATATTACATGTACACAATCCCGTTTCACACCAGGTTCCAGTCTGTTTTACATATTTAGAAATTGTAGAATTGCAGTAAAAAAAACATGTTCCCAATTGGTCAAGTAGTTGTGACAATATATAGGGTTGATCAATGATTTACCAGCTATAAACACTGTATATCACTGTGATGAAAAAGTCTATTCCTCTAAGAAAATAATAATAAAAAACACTAATTAATCCCCACTGTGTGGGTTGCATGTGGTTTTACACTACGTACACAACATTTAAATGTAAAAGTAGGCCAAAACAGGAGGATGGTCGTCTAGCAGTGCCAAACTAATTAATCTAAATCAGAATCTCTGATTAGGACTCTTTATTTTACCTCCAGGAGGTATGGAACTTGGATTCAGTACTAGTAGCTCTGTTTTTATAGAGAAAGATTCCCCGTGATTTGAAAGTAACTCTGAAAAGTAGGGCAGAATATTCCCAACTGAAAATTATAGGTTGGCACTAAAATGGACCAAAATAAAATAATTATTTTTACCCATCGTGTATACGGCCAAACCATATTGACTTATTGTAAATCTGTTTTCAATACTTTATGACGCTGCTTCAGAAATCTAAATGTAACCAAAAAATCCAACATTGTATTTAAATCACTTAAACCAATCTCCTCATTACTGAGAAATAAAAAACAATGTAACCAAAGCATTAAAACTGAATGTAAATTAAAATTGATCCATCACCAAAACACTATATAGTCATATTTATGTTTGCAAACACAACCTGATGGTGCAGAGAAAGCACAGAGATAGTGTAGAGATGGTTCAGAGAAAGCACAGAGATAGCCTAGAGATGGTGTAGAGAGAGCACAGAGATAGCGTAGAGATGGTGCAGAGAAAGCACAGAGATAGCGTAGAGATGGTGCAGAGAAAGCACAGAGATAGCGTAGAGATGGTGCAGAGAAAGCACAGAGATAGCGTAGAGATGGTTCAGAGAAAGCACAGAGATAGCGTAGAGATGGTGCAGAGAAAGCACAGAGATAGCGTAGAGATGGTTCAGAGAAAGCACAGAGATAGCCTAGAGATGGTGCAGAGAAAGCACAGAGATAGCCTAGAGATGGTGCAGAGAAAGCACAGAGATAGCGTAGAGATGGTGCAGAGAAAACACAGAGATAGCCTAGAGATGGTGCAGAGAAAGCACAGAGATAGTGTAGAGATGGTGCAGAGAAAGCACAGAGATAGCGTAGAGATGGTGCAGAGAAAGCACAGAGATAGCGTAGAGATGGTGCAGAGAGAGCACAGAGATAGCATAGAGATGGTGCAGAGAAAGCACAGAGATAGCGTAGAGATGGTTCAGAGAAAGCACAGAGATAGCCTAGAGATGGTGCAGAGAAAGCACAGAGATAGCGTAGAGATGGTACAGAGAAAGCACAGAGATAGCGTAGAGATGGTGCAGAGAAAGCACAGAGATAGCGTAGAGATGGTACAGAGAAAGCACAGAGATAGCGTAGAGATGGTGCAGAGAAAGCACAGAGATAGCGTAGAGATGGTGCAGAGAAAGCACAGAGATAGCGTAGAGATGGTGCAGAGAAAGCACAGAGATAGCCTAGAGATGATGCAGAGAAAGCACAGAGATAGCGTAGAGATGGTGCAGAGAAAGCACAGAGATAGCCTAGAGATGGTGCAGAGAAAGCACAGAGATAGCGTAGAGATGGTGCAGAGAAAGCACAGAGATAGCGTAGAGATGGTGCAGAGAAAGCACAGAGATAGCCTAGAGATGATGCAGAGAAAGCACAGAGATAGCGTAGAGATGGTTCAGAGAAAGCACAGAGATAGCCTAGAGATGGTGCAGAGAAAGCACAGAGATAGCGTAAAGATGGTGCAGAGAAAGCACAGAGATAGCATAGAGATGGTGCAGAGAAAGCACAGAGATAGCGTAGAGATGGTGCAGAGAAAGCACAGAGATAGCGTAGAGATGGTGCAGAGAAAGCACAGAGATAGCGTAGAGATGGTGCAGAGAAAGCACAGAGATAGCGTAGAGATGATTCAGAGAAAGCACAGAGATAGCCTAGAGATGATGCAGAGAAAGCACAGAGATAGTGTAGAGATGATGCAGAGAAAGCACAGAGATAGCGTAGAGATGGTGCAGAGAAAGCACAGAGATAGCGTAGAGATGGTGCAGAGAAAGCACAGAGATAGCCTAGAGATGGTGCAGAGAAAGCACAGAGATAGCCTAGAGATGATGCAGAGAAAGCACAGAGATAGCGTAGAGATGGTGCAGAGAAAGCACAGAGATAGCCTAGAGATGGTGCAGAAAAAGCACAGAGATAGCGTAGAGATGTTGTTTGAAAGTGTACATAGTAAACGTAAAGTCCCATTATCCTATTTGTACATACTATAATATTATAATGAAGTATAATATACATAGAAGAGTATATTGTTGATTTGACTTGAAAGTTGCATGTTCCATATAAAATGTAATTAAATACAAACACATATACACAAAATGGTAATTTTTTTCTACAGTAGACCAAATAGAAATGTCAATTAAATAAAGAAGTACTATCAGCTGAAGTGGTCAGTATGCAATCAGTCAATCAGAAGCGGCTAAATAGTTCTGGTGATTGTCATCATCATTGCATATTGTTATACCTGCCCTCGAGCACCCGCCAGACATTCACCTCCTAAAGACATTTATGCGGATGTGCCCATGTCTAATTGTGTCTAAGATACATGAACACACCCTTAATGTACTCAGCCTATGCATGCCCACCCCCGTCCCATCTCTCCAGGTGCAACGTGAAGCAAGTCAGCAACAAGCAAAATTGTATATAAGAATAATGCATTTTTGGACCACATGCTCATTAACAAAATGCTTACCTCATGCAAAAAAACAAATGTACATCCAACCTCTTTTATTATTTTCTTCCTGTTACTTTTCTCTTTCTGCAGCACAGTGGGGCAGCAGGAACATGCCAGCTCTGTGGGGGTGCCATTAGGGACTGTGCACTGTAGTAATAGCCCCAATATTCACTCAGTAAGAGAAGAGTTAGGGATTACTGGGTCTGGTAAACTTTTTTTCAATTAATAAAAAAATGCCTTCTTCTGGAGACCCAGGAGGTCACTCAGAGGTGGTGATTTGAGTATGGGGGGATTTCTGGGCATCTGGCGATCCCTCCTAAGTACATACCTCCACGGTGCCATACAATTAGTTATGGTTATTCTACTGAAAACAAATCTGCCAATGAATGATTCACAAAATCATTACCTAATTATGGACAGGGGCTGGCTGAGCTGGGGGGCATCTGCCCCCAAAGGCCGGCCCATAGTGGGCTACCTTGGGCTGGGTCACTGGGCCATCTGCACTTTTTCCTTTAAAATAGGCTGTGGGTCAAGTCTTGCCCCCTGGGCTAAAATTTTGCCAGCCCTCCCATGGTTATGGGTGTATTTTGGATGTTCCATAAAATAGTTAACACAAACCGGACACAATGGTACTTTCCAACACATATTTTTCTATTTTTGGTGATTTATCACTGTACAAAATATAAGGGTTACATTCAGGGAACTAAAATCGACTTAGGATGTCGGATTTGTGAGAGCTGCAGTTGGTCAACAATATGAGGCCAGAAGCCCCCAAGCTTTCGTCTGTGAGCGCACATGATACTCACTGCTAGAAATTAGCGGCCTCCTTAAAGAGAAGAGATACTCAGAGGCTTTCATGTCCAGCAGTTCTCTTACACCACTCATATTGTGTCTGGTTTATGTGATCCCTGCATAAACCAGATAAATTAATCCTGTCCCATATATTGCAACAAACAACCCACAAACAGGTATCAGTTATTGCAAGAAGATCTTTTCTACATAATTAGAAGAATTATTCTCATGCTCAGTTAGACTTATTTACTAGCCTCAAAATACATACTTTTTTTTCATTATTATTTTTATTAAAATCTTATATGGTAAGGGGGAGGGATACAGAATAAAGAAGGGAGGAGGGGAGGGGTACATAGTGGGGAGCAGACATAACAAATAACACCACTAAACAGAAATTGACATCAGTTTATAATGGACAAGTAACAAGGAGTCGCTTGGGCACATAGGCAAACTGAAACCAGTGTTGTGAGGTAGGCAGAGTAGGTGGTCGTATTCTCAAGAGATGGTGGTCAATACCATCTAAATATCGTGTATCTAGTATAAGTTTAAGTTTATGTATCTGTTTTAATAAATACTATATATTTTTAAACAATCACATTACAGTGCCAGTGTTTTATGATTTGAGGGCGTACTGCAATTTGTTTTTTTATATATATATTTTACTTACGGGTTTGCAGATCCCGTGCAGTGGGTCCATCTTATCATATCCATAATCTTGTGCCATTATATTTGTTGTTTTTAGGTGGTCGTAGAAGGCTACCGCCATCCCTGTCTGTAGTGAACTAATGCCAGGCCATCCATTTAACTATGGGCGAGGATGGTGCTATAGAGTAAAGGACATCCTACGCCTCCATTTTGAAGCTGAACTAAATTTTGGCGGTCACATTGTGGATAGTGGGATGGGGGGTTAGGGTTGCATCCACTGTTGCACGATCGCCGCTCTAGCGGCTCTGAGGATATTCCCCCCATACATATCTATAATGTTTCGGGAATTGTTCAGGAAATAAATGTAAAAGGACTAGAATGGCAATGGCATCAGTGACATTTTAGTGACCTTCTCTGCTAAGTGGAAGACCACAGACCAGAGCGGTTGAATAATCGGGCAGTTGGGGATGAGAGGGCCACATCTTGTGGAGGCGGGATGGGGTGAGATAAGTCCTATATAGGAGCTTCAGAAACATTCCTATATGGTTAGTACATTTAGACATTTCAGATAAATTATTATAAATGTATTCCTGTTTAGCTGAGGAGTGGGAAACATTGATTTCTGATTCTCATTTATTCTGAGAGGCATGTTTAGGTGGGTCTGTAAGAGTGTTCAAGTGTTGATACCAAAAAGTGATGCCCCCTTTATTGTTACTCTTGGTCAATTTAGAATAAAGCAAATGCAGGGGGGGCTCAAAGGGTGTGCCCTATGCAGAAGGTCAGTGAACCAATGGTGCAGCCGCAGGTACCTGTAGAAATACTTGGTGGGGAGACCAAAGCTGTCTTGCAGTCACGCACAGGAGCAAGCAAGTGTGTGAGGGAGTGACAGCCCTTGGAGAGCTATGTTGGATACGTCTAAGTCAGGAATGAGCTTGGAAACATTAGATAATGGGAGATTTCAAGTAGGGGGAGCAAAATCTTTGAAAATTCCCAAAATCATATCCCAAACCTTAATTGCGTCCAGGATGGAGGATGGAGGATGGAGAGTAAGTGGTCTCAGGAGTGAGGGAGCCAAATCAGGTCTGCGAAAGGAAAAGAGGTATGAAGGGTGTGTTCCATATCCACCCGGTGCTTGTGACAAGCCGGAAGTGAACAGTATCTAATCTGGGATATGATGCACGCTTCCTGGTATTTTGTCAAGGTAGGCAGGGCAAGGTAGGCAAGGTATGCGTTACCTTCTGGGGAGTACCATTCGGGCTAAAGATAGTCAAAAGGATTTGCCCCACAAGATATATGTAAGCTTAAAGGAGTGAAATGTGTCCATAAACCTCTTTGGAAGCAGGTAGGGGATTGTTCTAAAGACATACATACGTTTAGGGAGCAACATCAAAATATATGCTTTTACCAATGGTTCTTAAGGCTAATTATACTATATAAATGGACATGGGAATGAAGCACATTGTTTTCAATGACTCTATACCCACTAACATTAGCACTTACAGTTGGGAGCATTTTGCATTGTGGCTGTTTTTCAGCTGATGCTCCATTTACTTGTGTTGACCCGTCCCGCTGTTCTCCGACTACGTTTATTGACCACCACATATTAAACACGATCACATTTGACATGTGGTGTCTCTTGTGTTTAACATAACAACAATGGGTTCTTTACAAATCAATTCAGTAAAACTGAAACATGGGAAAATAATGACCTGTACAAAGAAAACATTGTGAAACATTGATGCTGCTTGTGGGTAAAAGAGCAGGAAGGGAGAAAGAAACAGAAAGCACAGAGGTACCAGCAGTGAAAAATGTGAATATTGACTAGTCCATATGATGTATGGAAATAATAATATATTGCTATAATACAGTGCTACACCATGGACAGAAGGCACGTGGTTTAGCCTCTCCCATATAAACTAAAGAAGTTGCTTGTATGAAGTTACCCTCATACCCAGATATTCTTTCCATCACTGACAGGATGGATTCCATATTGGACCACTTTTAAATAAGTCATGTGACACAAGTAGCCAGACTCTGCTTATTGAGGACAAACAAATATGTTGATGCTGGACAAAATCCTATTTCTTTGGAAAAAGAAATCTAAAATAGTCAAAACTGGGCTGCAAGTATAGCGCAGTTAATTATGTTATATCCATACATATTTAGAAATCATGGGTTCCTAATTTTCAAGTCACATTGACCATTCTGAATAAAAAGATTTTGCTTTCAGCTGAAACATTGATAATTGGGTAATTGAGAAGTCATTTTAGGTCAGAAAACCTCACTTGACCTTGGATGAGAATATACCACTGGCACACAACCATTTATGTCGCTATCTTAAATAAAATTAATAATAACAGTAAGGTAAAATAAATGGAAAATGATACATGAAAACACTTTTTTTAATTTGCTGGTTAATCAGTTGATTTTTGCTACTACATATCATTGTGAGCAAAACTTTTTTATTGCCTGATTTTGCAATATTAATAATTAATTTATAATATTGTTTGCTTTGTGGTAGATTTTTTTTTTTGGTCACAGAGTTTTGTAATACTGCTGTATACAGCACTTAGCAAAGCACGGTTTCAAATTGCTTTATCTTTTCAATTCAGCACAAACTGTAACAGTAAGCTAATAAAAAGGTCTATTTTAACCATACAGTACTTGCATACATAATCACACAGCATCTCCCGGTAACAGTATTACCTGTGTCAGTGCTTTTCATATTGCTGTCCCGGTGGTCCCTAAGGAGTTTAGCAAGAGTCCCCATTGGCTTCAGGTATTTCTATCAGGCTCAGAGTATGTCCTAATAATATTAAGAGGTTGGTTGAAGGATATTGGTGTCTGCATCTGCTTTGATTTCATGCTCTGTGTAGTTCAGCTTTCATATACCATACACACACAGTACGCCATGATCTTTAACTTTGATCACAAAGTTTCTCTTTTCACTTCTAGCATAATTTCTGATTACATCTGCATTGTTCTATGATTTTGCACATGATTACTCATCTATTAACTACACTCGCTGCTGCACGTACTCCTGCTGCGTGACTGGGTTTTAAAAATATATAAAGTGTATGGAGATAGCCAATCTTCGTGGAAACTGGTTAGAGGCTCATTTATGTTATGGCCACCAATGCGGCATAAACTTGTAGATTTATAGCAGAAGAGGTCTTCACCTGTAGCAGCCGCCTTTCCCGTAGAGACTAGTTATGCTCACAGGTACTCAGGTGCCCCCAGGACTCACACTCAGTGTGGTACAAGTTTATGTTCACATGGCAGCACGCAGGTACAGGAGGTAATACATGGAGTAGGGGCAGGCCAGAGGTCTGCGGACTGGACAGAGCACTGGTTGAGACGTCAGGTACAAGCTGGGTCAGGGTCACAGGCAATGGTTCAGAGTCCGGGTACAGGCAAAGGATGTGGGTCACAGGCAATGGTTCAGATTCCGGGTACAGGCAAAAGGTCAGGGTCACAGGCAATGGTTCAGGGTCCAGGGACAGGCAGAGGTCATACACAGATAAATCAATCCAAGGTTCAACATCAAAATAGCACAGGAGCAGGCAGCAGTACTGGGACAGAACGCTATAACCGGCAGTGATGACTAGTCCTCACTGCCTTAAAAAGTACAGATGACCAATCAGGACAAGGCCCTGTAAGTGCTCCCAGCACTTGCATAATTAATTACTGGCACTTGCAGCCAATGATATTGCAGAGCGCCCAGCAGAGTACCTAAACCTAATCAGCCATAATTGAGTAAGCCTACACAGCCAGGCCAGCTGTCAAACAACCGGGCGCGAGGGAGCCTGAGGCGACCCGGTTGTTGCCTAGGCAATCTGGACGAAGAAACCGGAAGTGACGCCCCGGTCATCATGACGACGGCCAGGACACCATTAGCAGGGCCAGGAGAGTCGCGGTGGCGAAGTCCAATTCAAAGCCAAGGGTCATACACGGGAAATCAGTAGCAGTATCAGGATACAGGAACAGGAACAAGCAGGTCAGCAGACTGGAGCACAGAAGCTATAACTGGCAGTGAGGCTGCAGACCTCACTGCCTTAAATACATGGTTAGACCAATCAGAGCCTAGCTCTGTAACCACACACAGGGCCCTGTTAATTAATTAAATCAACCGCTAAATAGCCTCCAGGCTATTAGATAACCTTGCGCATGCGCCCGGCTGTCCCCTGTCATGGTGACGGCCGGGACGCTGGGGCAGACAGGAAGCGAGCCGCGGCGGCTGTGAGTACCGCCGCGGCTCGTGACAGATGTGCCCCAATATACACTTCTTTCTGCTTTTCTTCTTTCTTGAATATTTATATATTAGTGTATGGGTGCACCCATTAGGACTATATCTACACACATGTCCTAAAAATCCTTATTGGTTTGGGGATTTTTTTAGATAGTAAACCCAGCGCGGTTGTTTTTTATTGTTTTTTCTGTTTTACAACATAAAATAAATTTGTAACATAAAATAAAAGAACAACTCTTAACAGTATAACCATTATAGACATATTTGTTTAAATATATCTATTTTTACATTAAATTCATAAAGATGCTTGCAGTGCGTGCAGTACATACAATACATTTTTATAGTCTCTTAGTTGCATACGTACTTTTTAGTGGGTGCAAACGATACAGGTGAAACCAAGCGTAATTACGAGAAACCCAGGGCTTGAATTGGCTGCATCTGAATGCCCTTACTGTATATGGCCTACATTAGTCCGCCCCATTCCGTCTCTCAAGTCATAGATAGTTGTGTCATTTACGTTCAGACATGTATTGCGTTCATTGGTATAAGGTCTGTTTCTGAGCATGCGCTGAGCTTTTTCATGCAAGGTACGCTGAGGAAATGGATGAACGTCCTAAATGGTGGTAGTAATTATCACGACTACCGCAACGCCAACAAGACTTTACCCGACATGGTATGTGCGAACCTGGTAATCACGACTCACTGGTAACGCCGAATGTTTGAAATGCACAGGTCCAACAGGAATGAAGATGCCGGCAACAAAAAATGACGTCACTTTCAAGGACGATACTATTGTATGTGCTTGTAAGGGAGTAATGGAAGGAGGTGCCGGCTGCACAATTTACAAGGCTTGGTAAAAAAAAAAACATTGGACAGCCGGCACCTCCTTCCATTACTCCCTTAACAGCACGAACAATAGTATCGTCCTCGAAAGTGACGTCATTTTCTGTTGCCGGCACCTTTATTCCTCGCGATTGTTGGACGTATGCATTTCAAACATTCAGCGTTACCAGTGAGTCGGGATCACCAGGTTTGCACATACTATGTCGGGTGAAGTCTTGTCGGCGTTGTGGTAGTCACAGTAAGTTACCCAACCCATCCTAACACTCATCCAGCTCTGTATATTTGTTGTTCAGGTAGAAGGAATCTCTCCCTCATATTTTCCTTTCTTGCAACCTCCATTTTCACATCCCTTTGTGATGCCCAAAGGCTGTGGGAAGATGTAGCGCTGTGCAGGAGCAATTTGATATCTCTAGAATTACATTTTTAAACATCGGTTTGCAACGTGGCTCCTCCAGTTGTGAGGTAGGTAAACCTCAGTCCCAGCTAGGCCCTGTGGGGAGCTCTGAGCCCTCTTACAATAGTAAAAAGTGGATGTGAAGCTCCTGTCACAGTGATGCTGTAGGGTGTTGGTATCAAACACACTCTATATAAAACGAGGTTCATATGTCCGATGGTTGCAGTTTATTAATGTACCTGCTTTGGATTTAATTAAATTACATAAAGTTGCTTTTTACTAAATTGCTGCCGGTGGGGTCCTCTGTGGAACTAGTCTATTTGAGCCTCAGAATCTTTAATATGAATTTTCTTTGGGTTACTGAGGATTACTAATCAGTATTTTGTTTAAGAATTCAACTCTACACCAAAATACAGACAAGAAAACACTTTCCCATAACCTATAGACCTCCTTGATAGAGGCCATACCTCACACTATTGTTAAAGTCCCCATAGAAGCCATCGGAGGGCGCCACAACCACACCACGTCGGAAGCGTGCTATGGTCCTCCCCTGTAAAGTGTCTGGCAGGCTCGTAGTTCTGTGCCACATTTTTTTACTCCTACCTCTCCTGTGTAACACTTTTGTTCCCCCCTAACCTCTAAGTCCTCCCCCCCTCAACTCTGTATCACATTTCTCCCCCTTCACCTGTAGCACATATCTCCCTCAGTCCTCCCTTGTAGCCTAGGCAGTGAATCAGATTGCAGCTAATTCATTATGATTTCGCTGCCACAGTCTTCATGTCTGCAGTGAGACCTGATACAGTGCAGGACAGAAGAGATACAGTGGGGCCAGGGACACTGGAAGACAAATACTCTTCGTACCGCTTCCTGTTGGCTACAGAAGAACAAATTCTTGTGATTTATGGACTATAAATTTCATTAAATGCTAAATTTACAAATACAATATACAGAATGCCATCTCGCAAAACTCTACAATATAGTGTGGTCTGCAACAAAATTCCGCTGCAAGTTTGCTCATCTCTAGGATCACATATGTAAGTCTAAGGTTGGAGTTACCTTATTTCATACTTGCCCACTCTCAGTGCCTGATTCATTAAGGAGAGCAAAGCAAATAAAGGAGTAAATTGGCAAAAACCATGTTGCACTGGAGGGCGAGGTAAATTTAAAATGCGGGGACATATTTATAGTTGGGCTAGGGCATGACCTAGATCAACCTTAAATTTTAGTGTCAAAATAAAGCTATCAAGTGTTTGTTTCCTACATGAAAAAGCAGCCAGTATTTTACTTACGTGCGAAATAATACACTAATTTGCACCCCTTGCATTGCAACATGATTTGTCCAGGAGCAAATTTGCTCCATTTTTTTGCTTTTCTTTCCTTAATGAATTAGGCCCTAAATTCCACGTACCTCTCCCGGACTCCCAGGAGAGCGAGCCACTCTCCCGCATGTTGCCCACTTCCTAGCAATGTGAGTGGGACAGGGGGCCTAGATGACACAATTTGCAAGTTGCTTAATTTTGTCCCCACTCCCAGCGGCATGATTACGAGATTACCATATCTACCTACTTTCTGACTCTCCCCAGATTATGTCCTACTTCCTGTAATGCTTTTGTGTACAGATTCTTGCTTCATTCCTGATTGACTTTGGATCTGACCATTCTTCTGAATTGTAATTTTGCACTTTGCAGCTTGATTTTTACTGAGCTTAGCATCTTAATACTACATATTGTTTGTTCCTTTCTCTTTGGTAGCTTATACACATGTGTGGGCCCAGACTTTACACTTCCAAAGGTTCACAGTACATAGTTAATAAAGTGAACACACAACCAGAATATCCCTTTTCCCATTGACTAAATGTATCCATAAAATACTTATTTGTGAATGCTAAATCTAATAAAAGTGCTCCAGTAATCCATACCTTCATATATGTCCTTATATAGGATTGTATGCACCCCCCCCCTCCCCAATTATATTGGAGTTGTGCTAGCATGTGCAGAACTAACAGATAGTTTAGCTATTAAGAACATCTGTTTACTAATTCCACACATTACTGGTTCTGAATAATCAGCAGGAATAGTATGGGCAAACAATTTGGTACTGGGGTAATGATAAATTATAAGAGGATTTATGCCCTCCCTAATCCATAAGATCAGTCTCATCAAAATATATATGAGATAATTTACCTCCTAGCCACCAAGGAGCCGTGTGCTTATATAAAGACACCAAACAGCAGGACAAGTGATGTCATACAGGTCACAGAAATCCCAGGTGGCTTCTAACATCTATAGTTTACAGTTGGAACCGTACTGTTCCTTAAACTACACACATTTCAGTCATGAACATTAACATTAGGCAATCAAAACCAGATATTTACAGGTGTGCATGCATATAGTATATTAGCCATAACTGTATGCTAATAGGAAAAGACGTTGTAGATTTGCAATGGTAAAAAAACCATCACAAGTATTAATAGGAAAACTAGGGCATATATCAGTCTGATAAAGGGCTTTGCAGATCCTCCCGGACAGCTCACAGCTTGTTGTATAAAAACAGTCCTTATTAGTGCAGACTGACTGTGAGAATGATTGTCTCTTTAAAACAAAAGCTGACTGATGCCAGAATTCAGTGTAGCTGTTCACACAAATTAACAATGTAATAGGGCAATGGTTTGGTGTCTATCACTTATTAGAACCCTTGATCTGTGTAAAGATGTAACGTATTGAGGTTTGTGGTGGTATTAAAGCAGTTAATCCGCTTAGCCTTGCATTAGCTACTGTACCAGTATTGTGTGCAGACTTTAATGAAAACAACACTATAGAAAACAGGGACATCTGAAGATTTTATGGCACACGGAGGAAGCATTTGCTGTGCTATTTTCAAGCGACATGGTGCATTGCTCCTCAACAAATGTGATACCCGAGCATGGCATTGAAGAAGACAAGGATTTTCTCGTTACGTTTGTTATGTATCCATTATATCATAAAAGCACTGTAGTGATTTCATGGTTGCAGGAAGTTTTCCAAAAGCCAGCTAACAAAACAAGTTATCAAAAAAGCTTAAGAGTCTGCAAAATGATGTTTTCATCTGGACTTTTTCATTTTTTTTTGTCCATAGAGTAGTTTGAAAAGCTGCAGGCTGTCACTTGGCAGCGATAGAGCCGCACGCATGTAGTTGGGTTATATTGGCAAATTGAAAGCATAGCCAAGAACTTGTAATAAACAAATGAGTCATGTGCAATTGTTGGACTGGCTCACAGCTATAGAACTTCCTGAAAGAGCATTAAGTGCACAGTTGTAACCTGGCCAGGGAGAGTGGGCGGTGTTGCTAATATCTAGTGTGGAGGTCATCAATTCTAATTAATAAAATTGACTTAGTCCTGTCATAAACGCAATAGTGGAAACAATTTTGACAATATATATATATATATATATATATATATATATATATATATAAATTCATCATCATCAGATATATATATATATATATATATATATATATTTATATATATATATATATATATATATATATATATATGGCCAGCTCAACAAAATGTGCTGCTCACTCCTCACACAACGGTTTCATCTTATTGACTGCAAGCACTGCTGCAGAGCGGTACAATCTTCCATACATATAGATATACAGTAGCTCTGCCATGCTAATTTGCAAAACTTCAGTATAAGGGATCTGCATGTGACCCCTGCCACCTTACTGAGCTGATTAGAGAGGGGATTTACAGACAGGCATCCTCTTGGGCAGACCCAGGAGTTCTGTTGTGTTCTTGTGCTGCTACCTGCTGGCAAGATCACATCTCCTAGCAGCCCAGGGGACATACAGTGATATAAAGACACGCCATGAATGCCTTCGCGGAGCTGACACTGCTTCTAGCAGTATGAGAAGGAGCTGTCCCCTCCATGTTTCTCTCATTACTGCCCCCTCCATGTCTCTTATAGTGACCCCACCATGTCTCTCTCATTGCTGCACCCACCATGTCTCTCTCATTGCCCTCTTACCACCTTTAGTTGTGACAGCCATACCGCCGTTCCACTGCACGCTTCTTTCCGCCCAGTGAATACACTTCCTCTCTGAGCACTGGAATGTGGGGCTGTCTGACGTCTCCTCGGAATGCTCAGATAGCGCTCCAAGGAGTCTGCATGAGGCAAATAACATTCTCCAGTGGTGGAGTGGTAAGTGCCGGTGTTATCCAGGGCTAGGTATATAATAGGAGAGACTAGTTATATAGTTAGGATTGTGGTTCCCTACCTTGCACAGAACAAAGTTTGTTTTATCGCATATATTCAATCTGTTTACTAAACTCATTTTTGTCCACCACTACTTTATCGCCAATCTACGCCCCTATTATGAAAAATGTTCCAACCTAGCTTTGCCTCTATTTATCTGTGTATATTACTTCTGTCTGAATAGTCAAGCAGAGGTTCTCTTGGGTTGATCCATAATGAAGTAAATAAATAACATACTACCTGCTTTAAGACTACTAAAAGTCATGGGTGGAGGCACTGCAACACCACCTGTGAGTGACTTTCCAATTGCTATCCAATTCCCCTAGTGCAGGTCTGTCCCGAGATTGATTGGATAAGACAGACAACGACTCATTCATGATAAATGACAGGAAACACATACTGACAAGTACATAATGCAGAGCCTATTATGTTGGTCATTATGCCAAAGTTTATTCTTATGGTAAATATGCCATGGAGAGCTTATTTTGTTTGCAGTGCAAAAACCAAAGCTTATTTTATGACAAGTGTACAGTGCACAGCCTATTCTGGTGACTAGTATAGCAAGCAGAGCCTATTGTGGTGACAAGTACAGCAAGCAGAGCCTATTCTGGGGACTAGTACAGCAAGCAGAGCCTATTTTAGTGACTAGTACAGCAAGCAGAGCCTATTCTGGTGACTAGTACAGCAAGCAGAGCCTATTTTGGTAAATAGTATAGCAAGCAGTACCTATTGTGGTGACATGTACAGCAAGCAGAGCCTAATCTGGTGACTTGGAATAGCAAGCAGAGCCTATTTTAGTGACTAGTACAGCAAGCAGAGCCTATTGTGGTGACTAGTACAGGAAGCAGAGCCTATTCTGGTGACTTGGAATAGCAAGCAGAGCCTATTTTAGTGACTAGTACAGCAAGCAGAGCCTATTGTGGTGACTAGTACAGGAAGCAGAGCCTATTTTGGCGACTAGTACAGCAAGCAGAGCCTATTTTGGAGACTAGTACAGCAAGCAGAGCCTATTTTGGAGATTACTATAGCAGGCAGAGCCTATTCTGGGGCCCAGTACACAACGTGTTTAGAACAGTGTAATGTCACTACATATACTAGTGAGAAAATGTAATTTCATCAAACCATGTCTAGATAGAGCAGATAAAAGCGAGAGAGGATACTAAAATTTACATATGAATATATATGGGAGCATTTACTCTATCCCTATTTATGGATACTGTACACACCAATTTCTGGAGAACTAAGTACCCATACTGCCACCTCTACCAATTAAAATGTTCAGGTAACAGGTGTCATTTAGATAAACACCAAATGTGTGCGACTCCCAGCAGGTGACCTTTGCCCTGAATGGAATAAATGATCATTTATTATTCCATTCCTCCAGTTAGTTACTCACACCACCGCAGTCCTATAACAAATGCATTAGTGCTAAATATATTAATAAACTATTGTTCATTGACCTTTTCTTTTGTACCGTGATCAGATTAGGGTCTCTTTTGCCTTTACTGTGAGCGGGGTCCTGTGCACCATAATAGCACAGTTTAAGCATAGACTAAGTGTAGTGTAGATTTTAAATATAGTCGTACTTATTTGTGTTTTTTAATTCTCATTTGTATCTGTCTAATCAAAATATTTAGAGGCAAGTGTATAATATGATTTTTATAATTTACTTATTTTCTATCAGGGGAAAATGAAGTTTGAAGAGTACACCACTCAGTATGACAAAGCAGGCGCAGATTGGGTAGACACTTCTATGTTTGCTCTTAGCACAAAGGGATAGCAGGAAGCAACGTCTACCTTCTGACTTACCCTCTATTAGCTCCAATCAAGCAAAAAAGTTGACATTAGTATGACGTTTAA